>NW_022985471.1:301950-384710 GCF_010093595.1 Mytilinidion resinicola
GATCCAGGTTCTACACGCCTAGGACGACCAGATCTAGGCGCAGGATCTCTATATTCAAGCAGCGTGTTGACATTGTTGGTGCCGGCGCGTCTAAAGGCTCTAGAACAGATTTGTTGGGCGGCGGCGGCAGAAACACCATCAATCTTGCTGGCAATTGCTGGAAAACTGAGTTTATCATGAAATCGATATTGAATAACCAATGCGCGTTTGGCTGAGCTGATTTGGGCCATGTTGTGTGGAGAAATCACAACTCCAAGTGGTGTTTACATTTCACGAGATTGGCGTTCGTGCACGGATCACAACAGACTTTTGCAACCGCGGAGGTAATCGAAGTAAGCTTTCGTCTCACACACACTGTGGCAATCCGAGGCGACATGTCAGCGGCTCGCAGGATAAGCTTAAACCGGCAACCTGGCCTGGCATGATGCTGCTGACGGATAGGCGAGACGAGACATGGGGTGGGTAAGCACTGCCCGCTACTGGACATGAATACAGGCGTGTATTTATCCTCACGATGGCGTCAAGTGGGTGTCAAGCTGATGTGCTGTATCGCTGAGGTGCTGAAGTGCTGACACCTGATCGGGGTGGGAAAGATCTGTGTCTAGCATCCATCCTGCGAAGATCCCAGTGGTCGTGTTACGGATGAATTATTACCAATGACAGAGAGCGCCAATGAACCACGGCACATAGCCCCAAAACGAGCCTCGCTCCTCGGTCGCAAAGAAGTCAATTCAGGTTTCTTACGTGCATACGAATCCATGAATGTGTGTACGGGCGTGTGGCGTATCTCGTCAGCGGGCTGCGCATTGGTACCCGCTGCAGTGAGAAGTTTGTTGGGTTTCACGAGCGAGCGGCGGAGATTTGGGGAAGGAACCAAGTATCGTATCCTTAATCCTGTCTCTAAACTTTCGTATACCAATTTGGCGATTGAGCCTTCCACAGACTTGGTAAACGAGGTCGCCGTACATTCAAGAAGAAAGCGGGGATATAATGCGGGATGTCCCGTGGATTGTATATGCCACCTTATACACCGACAGGAGGAGGAATGTGGGCCTTGCCCATGTAGATTAATGAATTTGCCCGGACAGAATACTGTCCCTCGTAGGTAATGGGTAAATTGCTCTTGAAAATTCTAACGATCCTCCCTTTTCCTGAGACAAAAGAAGGTCGAATCCTTGGGGGAAGGATTTAGGAATGACGGGGGTTGAGTGGTATTATTGGCTCGACTAGATCTAAGCTGCGGACTTATGTCAAATTTAGGTCGTAACTCAAGTTGGATGGACGAGGGCAGTGCGTTTCAACGTATTTAGCCTGGTTGGTCTCGAAGAGGATGTGGTTGGGGAAAGTAAGGAAGTTACTCCGTAAAAGATGACAGATTGGAAAAAGAGTCAGATATGCACCACGGGTGATCAAACTCTTCATCCCCGTAAAGCCAGTGGCTGATCAGTAGGATCCGTATAATGCCCTGGTGTTACGGACCATGTGACCACTGTATGCGGGAACATAGTGTACATACCTCTTGCGGACTCGTTCCACGAATAAACTTCCTATCTTGGCACTTTTGCTGGTCATCCATGGTAGTGCATGGCGGAGCCTCGGGTTGTACGTACAAATGCATGCAGAAAAAATTAATTTCACATGCTTCCGTCGATCAGGTCCTAGGTCACGTCCAAAATCTGTCCTTCCCATGAAATCCCAGTAATTTCAAGGGCTAGATCCTGGATCCTGAGACCGTGTTATTCGGTCAATACCACTCACTGTCCTGTGTAGTTGTCCGTGTCGTACACCAGCTTATATCGCATTAAAACGAAGTGCGGTCGGGACTGCCGGTGCAGGACTAGTGCATTAGTGTTGCGCAGCCTCGTTGTAAAAAGAGGAAGCATGATGCGCTGAGGTGAGCATAATCCAGCTCAGAGAGCATTGCGCAAACACGGTTAGATCCCGACACATCCGGGAAAAGCGTGGAGGGATGGCTGTTGGCTGGCTGTTGGATGGCTGCTGCCCTTGCTGCAGATTGTTTCCTGTTCGACGTCACACAGTTGGACATGCTGTCTGCTGCCGTCGGAGGTGGTGCGCACGGATATCGTACATTGGGCAATATGCGCAGATCATCCTGGGGGTCCTTATTACGATGCAGGGGAATCTTGGGCAGGCGGGGCCGGGGTAGGCGTCGTATTGACAATCCATCCAACGGATCCTGGGATGCGCTAGCGATGATGGAATCGTAGTGCTTGGCCTAGCTTAAATTCAGCGTCCGTGGTTGCAGCTTGTGCGACCGTGGTGTGCTCGTGTGGACGCATGGCAAGGCGATGGATCAGCTTGAGGCCATTGGCAATGTGGCATGCGGCTGGCGAGGGCGGTGTCTGGTGGCGCGAGTCTGGACTCGTTGCGGGATTCGGTGAATAGGTAATGCCATGAAATGGCGAGCATTGTGGCTGCTCGGAGAGGCTCTCGCGGGCAGTAAGCGCTGCTTTGGGCAAGAAGCGCGAGGTTTAGTGGAGTCGGCGGCGGCTCTCGGGCAAGCGTAGACGGGGGCTTCGGGGCCAAGGCCTGAGGCGCAGCGGATGTGCAACTGACAGCTGATGCCGCTGCAGCTGGGAGCGCCAGGCTCGTTTTTGGGGTCGCATGCAGCTGCTGGGGCAGACGAGCTGCGACGAGAGCGGACGAAAGGCATCTGGAAGAGCGACGGCGCTGGTTGGGCGGGCGTGGTGGCTTGCCCCGGCGTTCCGCTGGCGCTCCGTCCTAGCATTTAACCTTACTTCGAACACGAACCTTATCTCATTCCCTGCCCGCTAACCGAGCGCCTCAGCGACCTGTCGTATGACTTGGGACCACCCGCGGCACCTGGCTCTGCCGGCCACGACGAGAGACGCGGTGCACAGCGCGTGGAGGCCTCAGCCTGCGTCAATTAGCCCGGGGGTGGTTTGCGCAACGGCCCCCTATGTATCGAAGGAGTGTAAGGGAGGGAGCCAAGGCGCCAAGAAGGAAGGCTGACGCGGCCTGGCAACTGCGAGCTCCGCAATGTCGACAAGGCGACTCGCGCTGGGCATTTCTTGTCTTGACGTGCGCGGCTTGAGACAGAGTGCCGGCGATTGGTGTCTGGCGCCAGCATCCTGCTCGGTGCAATGTCTTGCTGTGGACAAGCTGCCACGCCCGAGTGTGGACCATCCCTTGCATCGCATGCTGAGCGTCGCCCCATGTTTGCACTTGCCGGTGAGTGCGTAACGATGGCTCGTACGGAGTGCTGTAAGTGGTTGGCCGCGCACACCAAGCACCAAGCCCAAGACCGTGCCACGCAATATTGGCGAGGTGGGATCCGCCAGCGCCGGAACATGCTGGTGCCCGCTGCCAGAGGATGCGGAAAGACCTCGCGACACTGCCGATCGAGGCTCTGAGGATGGTTGAGGGGAAAGGGATTGCCAGCATGTTGAGGCATGAGCCCTGTCAGTACCAGTGGGCGTTTCCTGCCGGGCTGGGAGGTGCGGGAGCAGAGTAAGCTTAAAGTGAGGCATCGTGTGCTCATCGACGGGAGGCCTAGGGGCCTGGGCTGACGTTGCGTGTGGAGCCGGGCGGAAACCTTTCCAACCTTGGGCCAAGAGTGACAAGCGTCTATGCTTGGTCATGGGTTGACGACGCGCGAAGACCCGAGGAAAGGGGAGGCCGAGGCGTGTCGAGCTGACATGGATCGGTATACTTAATACATAGATGAAGCTGCGCCGGTCGCCTGTCGCCTGATGGCACTCGTCGATGATGCCGTGTCGTACCGTGGAGGAGCTCTGGGAAGAATGGAGCCAGGCTGTCGTGGCCGCGAATACTGCTGTTTCAAGGCTAGAACAGGAGCTTGGCGGGGTCATCTCGCGCTTTTGCTGTGTGTCCAGTGGTTTTGATGTGTCCAGCGGGTTTGAAGCGTGAATCTCATGAGTCAAGACTCTGTCGTCAGCCGGTCGGGACCACAAGGAGAGGACCACACAGCGTCCACACGCGGACACACACTGGCCTCGACGGCGTCTGTTTGCTGCTCGCATCGCGGAGGCTGCAGCATCCGTGGCGGCACATGAGAGGCACATGAGAGGCGCATGAGAGGCACATGAGAGGCAGTCCCCCAGCTCGCCAAGGCGTGAGGGCTTGTCGAAAATAAGGATTGGGTTTAGGTTGGCTAGCGCGGTTTAAAGTTATGAGGTTAAATGCGACCCGGGCAAGGGAAGGCGGCGGCATCCCGAGATCCCAGCCCGTATTGCGAACAATAGCACTGCCGAGCGTCACCGCGCCCAGCTGCTGTCCACTTTTCATCCCGGAGAGTGGATGTGCTCGCCGCATGGCGCGCCCGGGACGCCGCAGACGCTGGGGCACGGCAGCCAAGCTCCAGCGCGCGGCGAGGCAGCTCGAAGCGCAGTGGATGGAGCAGGCCCCGTGGCTGGCTAACTCCAAGCCAACGGCGGGTGAAAGCTTGTCCCGACGTGCGCACGCTTTGAACAAGGCCCCTTGGTCCATGGCTATCAGGCGCCACCCAAGCCTCTGGGCCGATCGCTGGCCAGGGTGGGCGAGCGTCCGAGAAACGACACGGTGCGCATTCCAAGCCATTTCTGTCCGTCTCTTCTGACACTCATATCCCGCCCACGCTCCTGCTCCTCTCCCACCTGCATCCCCCATCCTCCGCCCATCCTCCGCCATCCCATCCGAATCCACGCCGCATCCCACGGAGCAGCTATCCGCCGTCTCCGCCGCCGCTCCTTCGTGCGCTCCACCCACAACGGTCCATCGACAGCGCTCCACTCGGTCCTCCTCTAGTAAGTCGAGTTTTCTTTCCTCTCCACTGCCCCCGGCCAAGTCTGCCACGGTTGCTGTTCCGGGATGCATGTTGCGGCTTTTCGCGATCCTCTCCTCCGTGGCGTCGGATTTCAGTGCGCTGGGCCGTGAGACTGCTCTGAGCGGCTGCGAGATGCTGGACGATGCCGTCAGAAGCTTGACGCCAGCCTCTGCTTTTCTCCCCAAATCCCTCGCTGGCCGCACGGCGTTGCAACTCGCATCCTGCCCAGCGCCGAGCCACTACGCCGCAACCTGGTGTTGCAGGGCTCCACCCGCACATGCCGCTTCCGGCCCTTCTATTTCGAGACCAACTGCTTTTCTAATTCGGGCCCACTTGGCCTCCACTTAACCTTAATCCACACCTCAAACTAACACATATGCTTCTATGTAGTCCCATCTAAACCCACAATACCCATATTCACGTCACCTCTGATATCCCCACTGCGAGCCTCCCTCGCTCTGTCTTCGCCATGGAGACCTACCAGGGCCACGTCCGTACGCCCACCGACGCCATCCTGCTCTTCGAGGCATGTCGCCTTGGCCTGCTGCCCCGCGTGCAGCGGCGGCTCTCTGAGAAGGAACGCCAGCAGATCAAGTCCGGATCAGTTTTTGTGTGGGATGAGCGCGAAGCTGGCATGCGAAGATGGACCGACGGAAAGTCCTGGAGCGCAAGCCGTGTGTCTGGCAGTTTCCTGACCTACCGCGAGATGGAAGGCAAGCGAGGCGGCATTCACCTACCACCGCTGCCCCAAGGTCCCAGTGCTGCGCGGAAGGCCAGAGAGCGATCGAACCAGCAGTCGGACGGGTCTAAAGGCGAATCAGACGAGGACGGCCCCGACGGATACCGCTACAAGCCAGATGGGCTCATGAAGCAGTCTTTCAGCATCACCACCCAGAACGGCCAGCACTTGCATCTGATCAGCTACTACGCCAGGTCGCACCCAACCGCCACAGACTTGCGCCAGCCTTCGCAGGACCCCACCCTACGACACATCCGTCCCCCAAAGCACATGTACCCCGAGTCCACCGTCAGCGAGTCGACCGGCGGTGTCCCTGCTGTTACTCGAGGTCCGATGCCTGGTTCGCCGTATGCCCAATCGCCGCACCCAATTGCCATGGCCTCGCCATACAACCGACCGGGAGCCACCCATCCTCAGGGCTACGGTGGTAGCTGGCCTCCAACACCCAACGGTACTCCGCCTTACACATACGCCTACTATCCTCACCCACAGGGACCCCCACCGCCAGGACAATCCCCTCTGCAGTACGCGCATTACCCACAGCACATGTACGCGCACTCGCAGCAAGGCCCTACATTCCTTGATCGCCCACCACCTCCCTTGAGTAACAATGGAGTGCCCCCACCCCCACCTCACATGGCGCCAATGGCTGGACACCCTCACCATCCGCCGCCTCCACACCATCAACAACACCCGCAACATCAACAACACCCGCAACATCAACAACACCCGCAACATCAACAACACCCGCAACATCAACAACACCCGCAACATCAACAACACCCTGCATACTCAATGCCACCGCAGCATCACCCGCAGTACATTCCGAACCCCTCGCCTCATGCGAACCATTCCCCGTATCCCCCACAGCAGCCACCACCTGCGCATAACGGACACCAAATTGACCCAAGACTGGCTCTCAGCTCGGCACCGCAACAGCCAGGCGAATTGGCCCAGGGGCCCCACCTTCCAGCACTCAATGGGTCAGTCGGCCCAACCTCGAACGGCGACCGAGTCCCTTCGCCGCGCTCATCGGGCTCCCGGCCGCAAAACTCGGAGTCGCTGGCTGTGCCGGAGACCAACGGTAGCGCAGCCGCCAATGCACCTTCTCCTGCACGAACAATTCCAAGCGTCGGGTCTCTGCTGAACAACAACCCTCCAAATGAGCCTTCGAACGACGGCCGCAGCCAGCAGAGCAACAGCAGACACGGAAGCAGGAGCCCAAATAGCAACCCACAGCGGTCTGCCCAGGACATATCAGGCGACAGGATGAACGTCCGCGCCACAGACCAGTCGGCATTGCGGAAACTTGACTCCCAGCTTTTGGTACGATGAGCATCATACAACCTATCTACGAATTTTCCAATTGTCCTTCTCCACACTTTCCAATTGCTTTCTCACTGTGGCGCTTTGACTTAAGATGGTTTTATGTTTCTATTTCTTTTGCGGAATTCAACGGAAAGAGAAAATTGGCGTTAGGGTGGGATCGGTCGACGGCGTTGCTGCAACCTACAGCCTGCATACCCGGTATCTGTGCATTTTCCGGTGTTCTTGGGAAACTCTGACGGACACCCGTTTGACAGTTCTGCTTTCTTGCTTTCATCCTTCTTTGCGTGTTCTCCAAGAGGGTACTTAGGGAACTTTGTAACATTACGCACGGCCAAACGTCGAAAAGACTGGGCTGGAATGGGAGCAGGCGTTCTCGTACTGCTAGATAGTGCGTTGTTCTGAAATGCAATCAAACATGATTAGCTTACTCTACTTGCTTTGAATTGGTGCGTATGTTGTACTTATTACATCGTGAATCTACATGTTGGACGAAGCAGGTATAAGTTCGTGAAAGCGGTAGCATGTGCTCGTGTCTAAGTTGGAAATGCGACAATGCTTGAATATGTACTGAAATCTAAATCGAACCGTCGACCACAATCCTCAGCCCCTCTAACTCTACCTCTCCTTATATCGCTCCCTTCCGCGCATAACCATACAGCATATGTCATCATACACCACCCGGCTCTACCAACGCTCGACAATCCAACGCTCAAACGCTGGCACCCGCTATCCTCACCCCATCTATCCTCCTCCATCCCAAACCACGCAAATCCCATATCCCCACACCCGCCGCCCACCTATAGCTTCGCCCCCTCCTTGACCGTCCCAATCTTCAACTTCGGCGCATACTTCTTCAGCACGCTCTCGTTATGATACTGGTCCTGGAATTAGCCCACGTCCTTGCAATTCCCTCGCTTCCCCCCTCCACCGCCCTCATCTCTTCCCCCCCCAACAATTCCCTCCTCCAACCCAAAGTGTGAGATGCCTTACCTTCCAAAACTGCTTACTCGCATCCTTGCCGCCCACGCGCTTCAGGATTTTGGCGCCGCCCGGGTGCTCGTCGACGAAGCTGGCCATGCTGTACACGCCGTCGTCGATGATGATGTAGAGGCCGTCGTCGACGGCGGCGTGCTTGGCTACGTCGGCAGGGGAGAAGGTGTCGGACATTGTGTGTATTGGAGGTTTGGGGTGGGTTTGCGGGGCGGGGTTTCGGGGATTGGGATGTTTTGTCGGGTTCTTTTTTGGAGGGTAGAGGGGGGGGGGGATTGGGAGGCGGGGGTTTGTTGTGGGGGAGGGTGGAGGTGGTGGGGAGTGAGCGCGCGAAGGTTTATGTATAGCGGTCGACTCGGTGTAGAGATCGGTCGGTGGTTCTGGGGGAAGTAGCCGAGGCTCAGGCATTTGAGGGCGGTCAGGGTTGTAGATTTCTAAAGTCGGGGCTGTGATTGGTTGATGCGGTGTGGGGGTGAGGTTTGTGTGGAATGATATGCCGAGCCTGTGTATTTTAACTTACTGTGAGAGTTGCTATTCTGTATTAGTTGTACTTTGTCTTGATGTTGGTTGAGATAGAATAGCGAGTAAAGATAGTCGATATATGGGCATTATGCTGAGTGTTTGGTCCTTGTACGATGAGGTGATTCGGAAAAGGATGAGCAGAAGAAACTTGCTCAAGCGTGATTATGTCTGCTTCGTTATATGTTGGTGAGAGTATGTACTGGGTTTCTGGTATTGCTGGTTACAGAATTAAGCTGGAGTAGTGGCATTTTCTACATTTAGTATCATTTGAAGCGAAACGCTGACCCCTGATCACAAAACCTCGCCAGTTTCTCCGCCAGGCAGCAGACGTCTCTCCATCATACGCATCCATCTTTATGATATCAGCTCATGTGAATGACAGTTGAGGCTTAAGAGAAGCTCGCCGTCGGACATAGCATGCCCAACGTTGATGTCGTGAAGCCTTCGGGGCTGGAGGAGCTCAACGACGATGTTTTGGGATTGATCCTAGCGGAGGTCAGTTTTACTATCTTTTGATTCGGCCCCGTTCATTTCTGATTCTTTCGTTCTTGTTTCCGTTTTCGATTTTCTCATTTTCTGAAGTTGTCATATACTAAGCCTTGTCAAAGATCTATCGCGAAGATCGTCCCTCGATCCGCCTCATCTCCCGTGTCTCAAAACGGCTGTACAGGGTATCGCTCCCATGGCAATACCGGAACGTCTGCGTCACGCTCAAATCTCCCCAGAGCATTACCTCTATGAGACGACATTTAGCGAGCGAATCGGAGCTACCTTCATTTATTCGTGAACTGAGAATTGAGGGACATCATGAGGATAATCGCCTGCAAGAATTTGTCCTCAAATTGATATCACGAATATCCCGGTTGGAGAATTTCTCGTGGGATGAGTATGCCGGCGATACACCAACCGCTATCCTAGAATCTGTAATAGCGAAATGGCCCAATATTCGCCTCACCATCGATTCTGAACTGGGTTCCATTTAGTCCTTTGGAAATAGCGCTGGAGGGCCCTTGCCCACGTGGGTAGCTTACGGCCGTCTTCACACCTTAATCATGCGTACAACTCCATCGTTTCACACTTACAACTACCCCGACTTTAAGTTCCGGCTCCTCCTAGCGTTGAAAGAGAGCCCTAGCCTGAAGGTGTTAAAACTCTGGGATTTTACTAACTACAGAATCGCAATGGCCCCCTGGGCTGTGGACTTTGCTGATGGCCTCGACCGTTTTCCGAGGCTTGAAGAACTCTCGATCCAAGGGCACTGGGAGTATTTCTTTTCGCCCGAAGACCTAAAACAGATGGGTTCGAGAGGGTTATGGAAGAACCTGAGAATATTGAGGATCAAGCCTCATACAAGAATCCTTCCGCATTTCATCGGTTGCGTGCCTTCACTCGAAGTCCTTGAAACATCAGGGCTTGAATTCATGCTATACCAGATACATGAACTGAATTTCTCTCCCGCTCCACTGGGAGTCTTGAGAAAGCTTCATATCGAAGGCCCCGAGGCATTTTTACGCTGGGAAGATATGAGCAGTGTGTCGAAGACTCTCACTCATCTTACTCTGCATAACACGGACAGGTTCACCCACTGTGGAGACGGCTTAGACAGATGGGTTTCTCCATTTCGTAACTGGATAGCTGATCCTCATGCGCTGCCCGACATCGAAGGATTCAACTTAACGTTTCCGAACCTGACTCATCTTACCGTCGACATGTGGCGGGAACGGAAATGGCCGTATCTATTTCTTGCTTCTCTCGCCCAATTTAAGAATCTGCACGATCTTACCCTGTTCGTGGAATATTCCAAACGCATTGGAGGACGACCAGCGGCCAGCCAAGATGCTTGTCGTCATATCTTTGAATATGTGCAGGATCGTAAAATTGGGAATAGACTTCATCGGCTGGTGCTCACAGAGACTCCTGAAGCTAGCTATCACTACGCTGAGTACCTGAGAAGTCCTGTCCGATACCCGACACCGATCCGAGATTTCATCTGCGCATTGGCTTTCAATGGCGAATTGTCAGTGCACGAGGAAAATTATCAGTGGGTTTCAGATCACTGCCTCTACACTCGCGCGGAACCGCAAATAGAGAAGCAACTGCAATTTTCTTGGAGTAGTCCTGCTAGTATCCGCACATACTTACATTGGACTTGGAAGACGCGTAAGAGCGGGCATAGGAGAACATCTAGGTGAGGTCATGGATTGGATGGAGGTCTTTAAAACTTGCTAACAATATACATAGGCCTCTATGGTCAGGGCGGAGACGCGTGACGCCGTAGAGAAGGGAATAGATGTCTTACGTGAGGCCTCTTTTTATCCCATCTAATACACCGTGGTAAAACATCAGCTCGCATAAGTAGATTAGACGTACATAGATGCTAGCCCCGGAGTTCCTTATCGTGCACGATATCTCGACTTACCGTAGCCGTCCACAAAATACGACTCTCCCCATCAGCTGAAATACTTGAACGAGGATATCAAATGTTGGCTAGCCAAACACTAGATATAATACTAGGATACGACCTGAGGCAGTGTATTTTGCCCGCTCGGTGCGCCGCCTCATATTGTGCTGAGGTATTGAAAAAGTAGCACGGCGAGTTCTTTATGATCACTCTAAGCCCCTTGTCAATTGCGCTCTCAAGAACTTTACATCATATCCGTGATTCTGGTACTGTGCCGTAGTAATGCAGACAACGACAAGCAAGCTTAGCCAGAGTTCTACCAAGGTGCCTACCAACGCTCGACCTGCCACGCACTCGAGCTTTCCAAAAACCATCATCAAATGTTGACTCCGCTACGGCATATTAGTGTTTGATGATAGCTTTGACTGTTGGGAAGCATGCGTGGTCACCACATGAAAACATCCTCATCGTAGTAGAATGAGCAATTCTAAGCGGCATTGGAGAGTCACTGTCCTTGGCGATGGATATAAACGTTCAGTCAGTTCGATGGGTATTTCCTTCCTTTAGAATATCACTTGCCAATCTACTAATATTTTGCTACGACATTCGCACACTGTTTCACGATCCAATATCGTATACCCAGATTCGTTGCCCTCTTGAGGCATCCAGCTCTCTTCGTACAGATACCTTACACGCTCGCATTCCATTTCTTCACAGGCGATAGATCACTATGGCCAATCTGTTGAGCCACTATCAGCAGCATCCAGCGAACTCCGGCCCCCGATACTCTAACCCGGAGGAAGAAACGAACATTTACGTTGCGGCCCGTTCTTCAAACCCCTCATATCCAACCGGAGACCCACGATGGGAATGGCAGTATCTCCCTTCTTGCTACAATTACGAAGAATCCTCAAACCAACACCCGCCGAGCACGCACGAATTCATCTTGAACATAGCCGTCTACCAGACCACCGGAAATCCCGCTCTCTTCATTCCCGCTCAAACGGTCATGCCTCAATACCACCCTAGTCCCCAACCGGCTCCGGATGCACATGGGTGCGGCAATTATCCACGCGACAGCGCACCCCAGCCCAGTTACAACACGAGAGACAACGCCCATGCAGAGCAAAGAGCGCATCTTTCACAGCTCTTATCCGCATCTGAACCCGGCACTCAGCCACACACAGCTGCGAGTCAACCCGGAGAAAGGACCATGCACAGCGGAGATCTTACCCCGCAAGGCCCCTCCTCGCAGCCGGCGCCCCAAGGGAATGAAGAACAGTGGTGCATTGTCGAGGAACCGGAGGCTATTGAGCCGGGTAGCTCGATGTTGGATAGGGGAGGGGATAGGATGGAATGGCGGCATGAAGTGAATCATAAAGATCCATGGAGACGTCGGAGGGGGTAGGGGATTCTTCGTTGTGGAGGGGTGTCTTGGAGGTTTGGGATGTGGCTTGGTGAAGAGGAGCTTTCTGTTTTTCTCATTTCAAATTGTTGGGGTGGGCGTGGCGGGGCGGTAGGTTGGTGTGGGAGGAGGTGAAGACGGAAATGGATAGACTCCGTGAGGTTTCATCGAACGAAGGGAGTATATTCGGGCTCCTTTACCCTTTTTCGTAGCTGTATGAGTTTCTTTAAATATAATTTGGTTGGTTCGTGCATTTTTGGTGCGTTGGATCTACTCTTGTTTTTAAAATCTCGTCACTCTATTGCACTCATGGCTGCATCTGACTAGGAATAAGGTTATGCGATATTAACAAGCCTCTTTGACTCTGAAATTCGGTGCGTGAAGTAATGCCCATGACAGAGGCGCTTGAGCCAGCAAAGTCGGATCAAAAGCTGAACTCGCGTGTGACATCTCTTTCGGTATAATCGGGGGGCCCGAGAGGTATGAGTGACGATGCAATTTAGAGCCGAGACTGCTGGTTGATCGCTACTTGAGACTCACTATCGTTGCAGAGCTATTTGGTCATATCGCGAGATGAGCAAATCTAAGTGCTCTCGAAGAGTTATGGTGCTGAGTTTCATGATTGTAAAACATTCTCGTCATTGCTCCGAGCATAACCTTCTTCTTTATTATCGCACACTGACTCTCACTTTACCTCATGCTTGCACACCTATAGCATCGTTTCAGATTCGGATCTCCTACCTGAAACCTCGGAAGGCAGCCAACATTCTTCATACGATTACCATCTTCGATAGCCCGACCCAATCAGCTTATCGAGCCATAACAACGCGAAACGGAGTACATCGAAAGAACACCGCAAGGCTTCAAGGTATAATTTTCCAACAATCTTCCAAGCCCCTCTCTACCCCGCGAGACTATTTTGATCAACACCCAACAAGGTCCTCCAGCTCTAATCTTTCTTCAACGACATCTTACGAGGAGTCAACGCAAACTCCGACGCAGCGTTACGATGAATGTAGCTCTGGTCTCTGTCACCAGCCAGCTTGCAAGATCTCCAAGCCACGGAGTGCGATTTGCCGTGAGAATAGTAGAAGAAATGACCTTCGTGTCCGGTTCGAAAAACTCCCTGAGTCACGGTCGTCGGGCGCACGAGCACCTACGGAACGACCGTCACGCTCGTACGGCGAGTCTCAACTTGCCTCAGCGCTTCAAAAGCAAAAGCAAAAGCAAATGAAGATTGAATGGGCAGAATTGCACGTCTTTTTCGTTCATATCATGGTGAAACTCAGAAGGAGAAACAGAGCGGTCACTGCGGGGAATCTACACAAACAGTTCCAGCGGGGGTTGGAAGAGCGGAATTGGGAGTCTCTCGCTTGTATTAGCGAGGAAGAGTGCATAGCTTTATGGAAATCTCATGAGATGCCGCGTATTAAAGAGAAGAATTGATGGGTTGTTGGTCTGAATCTGCTAGGCTTACATATTTCAACATCTGGGTTTCTATTACTAGAGAGAGTATGTGCGGGCTTGTTAAGGAGTTATTACTCCTCTGCATCCCATTCTCATACTCCATTAGCATTGCGACAATGTGTTCTAGGTTCCTTGGAATCGGCTTTTTGTATCTGCTCCTGGATTCCTTTTATTTAGTACTTGAAAGTACCTACTATATGATTTCTTGCGCCTCGCCATTGTTCAATGAAGAAGTATACATTCTTGCTTGAAGGATTGACCCCCACGATGCCAGATTAAATTCCGAGTATGACACTCAAACATATGCGATAGATCACTCATACTTCTGAAACATTGATGATCTTATTCGACTCATGAACCTGAAAGACGTGAAGGAGGTTTCGGCAAAAGATGTGCTCGAGCCTGCGATCAGCTTCAAGACTCAATATCTATGAGTCCTTTGTCTTGACGATGTCGGGTGGCCCGAGAGGTATGATTGATGATGCAACGCACAGGTGAAAATGAGATCAAACCACCACGTGGGACTCACATCTTTCCAGAGCCACTTGGTCATATGGGCAGCAGCATGTACAATTCGCAACGATCCCGAAGACTCATCACTCTCAGGTCCGTGGCTATAAAGTGTCGGTTTCGTTGCCTCGAACATCTTCTTTCTTACCATCCTCTGCAACATCTCAGTCTCTTGCTTGTAAACTTCCAACATTCTATCACGACCACAAAAACCTACCTGCGCCTTCAGCGGATATTCAGCATCCTTCATACCGTAGCCTTCTGCAATAACGCGACATCCTCCACGTTCGACTGCCACCTGTAGTTCAGTATGAGCCACAGTATGAGAACTGGGATGGCGACTGATAACGCTCAGCTGTACGTTCAGCCGCCATGGTTCACCATCTAAAATGAATAATTTATACGACTAACACCCTGTAGACACCGTGATTATCAAAAGCACTGTGGAGATTTCTTAAGATATCTTCGAGGAGATGCCGATGGAACGAATCCTCGCATACCGCTAGATTCAGCGCAATACCTTCGCGGAATATTCAACAGTATAATGGAAAAGGATTTCAAGGACTCTCCGTTGATCCTCGAGCTCATGACTTCGAGGGTCAAGAAGCGCCTGGGTATCTATGATCTCAACGACGATGAAGTGGCACGCCTCTGTACAGCAATACACCCGGGAGTTTGTGTTAGAACTCTGTACTTGGAGGCTGTTGAAAAGGAGTTGGAGGTTCTGGTATACCAAGACCCGAGAAGCGTGGTGTCGAACGCGACCAAAAATTGGCTCAAGTTTACATTCTCATGGATTATTGACATAGAGCTGGAGGGTCGCACGATAGATGTCGCGAGCGTTACGCCATTTGCTCAAAAGTGGTTGAAAATGCCCGACATCACGGACAGAGATGTGAAAATTCTTTGGGTGAAGTCGGGTCTGAATCCAATCGAGGGAATGAGAGATTACGAAGCTTTTAAAGCAAGCCGTGCGAAGTAGAGCACATGTGGTTGACAGGTTTTCTTCTTGCTGGTTGTCAATTTTTTGCTTCATTGCATCCTGTTTTCATGCTTACCTGGCATTGTGTCGGTCTTTCCAGTTTCCTTTAGAGCGGCTAAGGGATTCCTGTGTTTCTTGCTGCGATATGTTTCTGGCTGTGTTATATTTCTGGCTGTGTTGTGTTTCTTGCTGCGTTATGGTTCTTGCGGTCTTATGTATTTTTGGCTCCTGTATGTATGTACATGCAAAACTTTTGCGCCTCGGTATTGATTAGATGGTAGTTAATATATTCTTGCAAGAAATTCTAGTCTTCGGGATGCGAGGTCAACGAGAGCGATGGTTGAGGCCGTGGAACAGAGTCACTCATACCATCTGGCTAAGGCAGAGGGCCCTATTATCGATATTTAGGAAGTACAAGCAATTGGTAGCTGTCTCGAGCGTGCAATTTAGACGGAAGAAGAGATGAAGTCGAAGTTCTTTGATCGTCAGTCACGTGCGAGCTTAGCCGAACCTTGGCAAAATTAGCGCGGCACACAACGAGGAAGGAAGAAACCTCGAATCGTAACCACCTTTGACAACACCACCACGTCGACGACCACGCCTTCAAAATGTAAGAACCCGCTCCTCCCCATCAACTCGACATTGATAGGACTCTGGGCAATGCTATTGTCGCATTCCTGCGGACTTACGAGTTCGCTACTCCGATGCATTCCCCCTCCACACCTCCTTGACGACATTATGGACTCCTCACTCTCACGACGGCCAACGCTGACATCCAATGCCTCTACAGGGTCAACCTCCGCACCCAGAAGCGACTCGCGTCGTCCGTCGTCGGCTGCGGCAAGCGCAAGATCTGGCTGGACCCGAACGAAGTCAACGAGATCTCCAACGCCAACTCGCGCCAGACCATCCGCAAGCTCGTCTCCGATGGCCTCATCATCCGCAAGCCCGTTACCATGCACTCGCGTGCCCGCGCCCGGTCGCTCAACGAAGCACGAAAGATTGGCAGACATCGGGGTTTTGGTAAGAGGAAGGGTACCAAGGACGCTCGTATGCCCAGGTATGACACACCGCTCTCATCACATGTGGAGGACAAAAAACACCAGAAGAAGCGTTCTTTGAGATTACAACGATGGAATTGGGATGGGTTTTGATGATAGGACAATTTTGCTGATGCGGGTGATTGAACAGCCAAGTCATGTGGATGCGCCGTCTCCGAGTCCTCCGCCGTCTCCTCGTCAAGTACCGCCAGGCCGGCAAGATCGACAAGCATCTCTACCACGAGCTCTACCACCTGAGCAAGGGTAACACCTTCAAGCACAAGCGTGCTCTCGTTGAACACGTACGTTGGCCATGACATCACGACTCCGCACCCCGGCACCCCTAACTAACGCAACTATACAGATCCACAAGGCTAAGGCCGAGAAGGCTCGCGAGAGGGCTGACAAGGAGTTGATGGACGCGAAGCGCGCGAAGGCGAGAGCGGCTCGCGAAAGGCGACAGGGTCGTGTGGAGGCGAAGCGGCAGGCTCTGACGGCCGACGACGAGTAGGCGAGATCGAGATACCGGACGGGCATGACAATGACAACTGGGCGTGTTTTCTACTCTCAAATCCATGGGGGTTTAGGCTCTCTTCTATTTTGGCATCTGCGGTTCATGCTTTCATGTACGTCTGGGTCAATGCAAAATGAGCAGAGGCATTCAGCATGTTCTCCTCGCTTTGCCTCCGGACGCCGCAGTGGGCAGACCAGAATGTGCTTTGCCTATAAAATAATGCGGGTTGGGAAACACGATCAACATGTTGCTAAAGTCGAAGCTGTTGATGATGTGTTGATTGATGTGAATTCTAACTGAGCTCGAAAGCCCGTATAATAAGTTTTGTGGCCATCGAGATCGATGATAAAGACTCCGTGGGATATGTCCAAGTACTCCAATCCTGCTTATTGGGATCCGATGTCCCTTAATGCCATTGCGCCTCTTTTCCAGTCGTTCCGCCTTTTGTATCGTGCATCCAATGTCCCTTGAAGAAAAATCAAAACGCCTAACCCGCCGAAGATCGCTTGAGTGCCATAAAGAGATAATATCAGTAAAAAGAACCAGCATGACGCCGAATATCAGAGTGCATATTGCTGAGGAGTCTCCAATCGCATCAGCCATAGAGTGGTTCCACTGCTGGTCTTGAAACAAGACGTCCTAATCCCTCTATTCATCGCTCGGAATTTAGATCTAAATCTGTAAGTGGGGTTCCCATCAAGTGGGAACAGGTATAAGACTATACCAGCTTCAACGCGCTCCGATGAATATTCCTCGTGAAGTTGAGCATAGCCCTGCTCTTGTTGTTGCCCCTCTGCAGCCTCCGATACGCCTCCTGCACATGCGACGGCTGCACCGGCTCGCGCGCCTCTTCCGGGGGATCAAACAGGCCGCTCTCCCTCTTGCGCTTCATGCGATTTTGCGGCTCGCCACCTGTCTCCTTCTTGTACAAGTCTTCAGCATCCTTCACCTTCAGCGCCTCCTCCGTAAGTGTCTGCACGATCTCGAACGTCAAGAAACCCAGAATATCGATGATGTCGTCGTTCGGCTTGCTCTCGGTGATGATGCCGAAGCCCGCCCATTCCTTGAACCGCTTGCCCTTGCGGAACGTGAAGGAGGCTTGTCGGCAATCGGACCAGTGGACATACTCCTCGCGCGTCATATTCTTCGTGCGCTCGTCCGCATTTTTGAGCCGTTGAAGGGTTGCGAAGTTCTGTTCGTCCTCCTCCTCGTCGTTGTCGTCGTCACGGGCCGGCACGAACTCGTTATAGAACGACTGCGGCTCCCACACCAGATCGACCTTCGCGCGTTTCGCCTTTTTGCCTGTCTCGACGGCTGGCCCGCTACCGCCCGCCACGCCAGCGATGTCAGCGTCGCCGGCACCAATGTCGGCACCCGCATCGCCGCCTTTGTCGTCGGAGTTGTCTTTTACGGAGCGGCGGACATCTTTCCACTGGAGGAAGTGGCGCAGACGGGAGATCTTGGCGCGGTCGTGGCGGATGAGCATCATGAGATCGTCGGTGGAGATGGAGCGGGAGCCGCGGCGCGTCGCGAGGTTGGTGCATTCGCGGAGCATCTCTTGGACTTGCTGCTGGACGATGGATTCGATGAGGGTGGTGGTTTCGGCGCTGGGTTCACCGGTTTCGCCGGAGACGAACATCATCTGGCGGATAATGTTAGAGCGGAAGTCTTCGAGCCAGGAGAACGGGTTGGGCGTGTAGGTGGCCATGGTGGTGGAAATGATTGGAGAGAAGGAGCGTGTGTAAAGGGAGAGACTGATTGAGGAAAGGAGGGCTACGATGGTGTAGTTTTATGTGAAGTTGAGCTGAATGAGACGGGACGAGATGGGATGAAAGTGAAGAGCAGCGAGACAAGAGCAGTGAAGAACTAAAAACGCCTCCATATCTTTGGCAATGGGCTCTTTACGTTGAGGAGAAAGAGAACATATCAAGTGAATATAGTGAAGCGCGCCGTACTGACCTGTTGGATCTCCGTCCGGTACTTCGCTAGCTTGTCCTTGTCCGCCATGGTGAACAGTAAAGATCATACAGTCGCTAAATATCACCGTTATACCAGAATGCAAGAACAGCGGTAGACAGGTGGTAGGTGGAGGAATGATGGAGGAAAGATGAAGTTGCGCAGGTGAAATGGGAGGCTGGTGAATCGACGCTTTGACGCTCTGACTAGCGTTCAGCCCTACGGCTTTCCCCCCTCTACCAAACTTTTTACATAACCCCTCATCGACACTGCTCCAAATCAATACCCTTACGATGCTCTATCTTGTGGGTCTCGGCCTGGCCGATGAGAAGGACATCACAGTCAAGGGCCTTGAAATTGTTAAGAAGGCCGAACGCGTCTACCTTGAGGCATACACGGCTATCCTTCTTGTGGAGAAAGAACAATTGGTAGTGTCCCAATTCAAGGTCTCCAGCATAGTTACAAACATGCTTACTTGCTTGCTACGCAACAGTAGGAAGCCTTCTATGGCCGTCCCGTCATAATCGCCGACCGCGAAATGGTCGAATCCTCCAGCGACGAAATCCTCGCCGGCGCAGACAAAACCGACGTCGCATTCCTCGTTGTCGGCGATCCATTCGGGTACTACTCCCTCCTCTGCCCCTATTTTGCCTATACATAACCCCAATACTAACCTGCATCCTTCCCAGCGCAACAACCCACACCGACCTCGTCCTCCGCGCGCGCTCCCTCTCCGTCCCTACGCGCTCCATCCCCAACGCCTCCATCCTCACCTCCATCGGCACTACTGGGCTCCAACTCTACAACTTCGGCCAAACCGTCTCCATGGTCTTCTTTCTCGAAACTTGGCGCCCGGCCTCCTTCTACGACCGCATCGCCGAGAACGTCTCCATAGGCCTACACACCCTCGTCCTCCTCGACATTAAGGTCAAAGAGCAGTCGCTGGAGAACATGGCGCGGGGCCGATTGATCTATGAGCCCCCGCGGTTCATGACGGTAGCGCAGTGCGCGGCGCAGATGCTGGAGATTGAGGAGGAGGTCAAGAAGGAGGGGGTGTATACGCGGGAGTCGCTGGCGGTTGGTGTAGCCAGGGTGGGCGCGGTGGACGAGAAGATTGTCGCTGGCACGCTTGGAGAGCTATGTGATGCTGATTTGGGTCGGCCGTTGCATAGTCTGGTGTTGCTAGGGAGGAGGACGCATGATCTGGAGAGGGAGTTTCTGGAGGAGTTTGCGGTGGATAAAGAGAAGTTTGCGAGCGTGTGGAAGAGGGACTATGAAGGTAAGCAGTAGGAACGAGGACTGTGGTAGGTTACGGCAGTGTTAGAGGCCAAAACGTAGGTAGATGAGTGCGGTTTTTGCTGGGCGCAGCCTGCAACCCCCCATTATCTTGTCGGTGCGGTTTAATCTCTTTCCAAAACCTTCACCAAAAATACTCTTGCATTAGACGAATCTAGTCTCGGTTCCATTTCTGTTCTACGAGTTGTGGTTGTTGAGCTATATCCAAAAAGGTGGCCGTCGCCCCGAAAGTCCTCAAAATTCAGCTTTCCCCGACTCAACACCTCTGAACTTCTTGGCAGCCAAGACTTGCCAAAGTGAGTAGCAGAGTGCGAGCAACGACGTCATAAGTTCGTCACGCCTCTTCTCTGCCTCCACGTGGTTGCTTTGCCGCTTCCGGAATCACCTCCAAAAGCGTGGAACACAGAGCCTATAAAATAGTGCAAATAAAGTTTATACGCTAGACTAGCGCGTTTTGTGTGTATGTCCTCTATATATAAGGCGCCTAGCGATAGAGGGCTTATGTTAGAAGTTTAGATAGTGCTGGAATTAGGCACGCCGCGTAGTTACTTCTGTGTGTTTTTGCAACCGCCCGGCGTGTCTTACCGCTTTCGGCTTCTATTTTACCTCGTCAGCTCTAAAAGCGTTAAACATAGAGCCTATAAAAGGGTACAAATAAGGTTTCTACGCTGGCCTAGCGCTTGTTATCTATGTTTCCCCTATATATAAGGAGCCTAGCGATATATAGGGAAAATAGTAGGACTTAGATAGTAAGTGACTTAGGTATGCTATATGGTTGGAACAAGTCACACAAGTAACCACGCCTCGTGAGCGGGGTGAGGTAGTGATGGGCGATTCTCGTCGTTGTTATTCATCACGCCTATGCACTCGTAGGGCATTTCTGGGTGTAGCCCGGACCCACCCCCATCGAGATGAAATCTCCTTGCTGGGATCGTTAATCACATCTTCTTGTTGATGCACTGGGTAACTCAATGCACCGACGTCTGTAGTTCAAACACGCTTTTATTCCAGGGATACACTCTCTCAAGACCACTCCCCGATCGCTATGTAACCCCCAATGCATGCTCGTAACTCGTAAATCAACATCAACAAAGCCATCAAATCCCCTACTCCTCACCAAAAGCGCCTTCCCCAAGATCCACTTTGCCCACACTCCACACCTCACGCTCATCTTCCTTCTCGTCACTCGAAAGGCCTAGACCTCCTTGACCACCCTCAGCCTCCTTCCGTTCCCTAGCTTGACTTCCCAGCCTGACCGCGACCCGTTTGAAGTAGTCTTGCATTAGACGCTTGGTCTGCGCAGGCGCGCTTGCACCGGGGCCGGCCATGTATTTTTCGAAGACCGCGCTCTCCTCTTCTACCACCGAGAAGATTGCCAAGAATGCTGCTTCCGCGGACAGCTTGACGGGAATGACTGGATCTCTGACGCTGGCAAAGATGGAAGGTGCTAATAGAGATAGATGAGGTCGTATCAGATCGTTGTTCTCCCGACTAACTGTCCGGACGACCACGAGGGCTATACGTCGCGTATCTACAGGGTGGCCTGGCTGGATGACTGGAGCAAGGGCTTCGAAAATGGTTTTGGTGGCTTCGAAACTCTTGTTTGTCGACTCGGTCAGGAGATATTTCCCCGCTGCTAGTATGCAGTTGGTGGCGATAACAGGTTGCTGCAAATTTATTAGCGACAGTGATATGGAATGAACTTTGGAGACCACTCACGCTTTCACCGATTCCATGACCGATGATTGCTATCGTCTCCTCAGCAAAGCTCTCTGTCAATGCGTCTGGAGAGTCTAGGAGAATGGCGTTCAGGGCGAGCACTGATGATTTGCTGAAATGGCGTGTGAGGACTCGGCTCCTGTGAAATGTAAGCGACTTTTCTGAGGTTCGAGGATAAGAGCTGGCCTACTTGATTAAACTAGCTGCGACGTCTGATGGCAGATTTCCAATCAAGGCTCCAAGAAGACGTGCATTTGTTATCGCGGTGGCATCTACGCTCAGTTAGCAACTAAATAGATACTACCCGGGAAATGCATACCATCGGCATCACCAGTGTCTTGGTCGATGAGTCCAAGAATTGCATTCCTCGAAGCCTCATTCATGTTAGCACCCGCCTTGCTTACAACCTCGAACAAAGCCTTGAGCATGGCGTTCTTGACGCCTTGGTCTGAAGTCTTAGAGCCAGTAACCAATTCTGCACACACAGGTTAGACGCCATCGTACTGATTTAAGAATGAAACTTACCTGCAATAAGAGGATCAATACGAGGCGTTAGAGTAATTAGAGTTCCTAGGGCCTTTGCTGCTCGAGTCCTCAAAACCTCGCTCGAAGTATCCGCTAATGACTTGGCGAAAGTCCTTTGCAGTTGTGGTAAGAAGGGCTTCAGATATGTTGGAATTTTCTCAAGAAGGTTGTTGAGGGTGAACAGGATCGCAGCTTTGTCATGATTAGCTTGAGGCGCATATCTACATCGTAATGAAACTTACCTTTGACTTCCACCGAACGTTCGGACACTACACGGATGAGTGGGCCAGTGATTTGGGTCACGAATGGCCTCAACGACTCTCCACTTGTGCGATCGATGATATCTGATATGGCCAACGCAGCCTGAGTCCGCTGGTCCGCCGTACCGTTCATGAGACCTTGCAGGAAGATGGGTAAGATTGCGTTGATGCCCTTCGGCAAAGCGAACCCGGGTAGATTAGAGCCAGCAACACCGACTTGGCCAAGCACTTGACGAGTGGATATGACCAAGGACTCCATTTCTTCCTTTCGTAGTCTCTTTGTAAGCTCGTTGAGGGCCGTCCATGCTGCTTTGACAACTTCCAAGTCCCGATCGTCAAATGCAATGAGTAGAGACCGGACCAGGTCTGGATGGTATCGTGATATGTCTATTTCTGCGCCAGCGAAAAATTTGGCCAGGTGCATGTTTGCCGAGTATCTCCGCCGGTGATCGTCATGCTTCATCAAGGCAAGCATAGCGCTCATGGCCGTGTTTAAGCCGTCGAATTCGTCGACAGACAGGAGAACAGTGTCGAAAGAGGTATTAAGCTCGGAGAGAAGTTCTTCGTCCTTGCAACCCACGATGTTGTCCATAATGGCATTCAGGATATTCGGTAACCTCCGATTCATTGACGAGCTTGCCACTTCCGCTAGTGATGCTATCGCACGAGCATTGAAGGCCGACATAGGAGAGGTTAAGAGTGTCGGCAAAAGGTTCGGGAGAATAATGTTTGACCTCGTGTTGTCAGTGAGCAGTGTCAGAAGGGCGGACAGTGCGTTCTGAGCATCCTCATCGGTCCGAAGAAGATTAAGGAGATAAGGCAGAACAGCATCCACGGCTTTCTTCCCGAGTATGCGCTGCAATGAATCGAAAGCATCTGCAGCGGCTTCCCGAACATCTGCATCAGGGTCGACCAAGGCGGTTCGCACGACAGAAACCAACGTCCTTTCGTAGTCTTCAAGGACCTCTGGGGAAGCCGAAGCAATGAGTTCGCGCAACGCGATACAGATACCTTGTTTGGCATCTGTATCTGTTGAATGCAAACCTTCTTCCAAGGTCGGCAATAAGCTTGCCAAAACACCCTCCCCGGCTTTGCGAATGAGCTCCCCAAGAGCGTTACTGGCAATAACCTTCTGTTCCATGTTTGAGCTGGCCAGGCGACGAATAATAAGCTGGGTAAGGGTAGGGATGAGCTCGCGAAGAGTACGTGGTGTCGCCACCAAGGCTTTCCAAACATTGATGGCAGCGGTCCGGACCAAGCCAGAGGTATCGCAACGGCAAATGTATAGCGCGGAGAGAACCTTGTTCCGTTTTTCCTCTCCGAGAACTTCAAGCAACGACTGGCCCGCTTCCTTGGCACCTTCTTCAACCTCGTCGTCATCCTCGGCCCTTGCGCTGATACCAGTGAGGTTGAATAGGAGATCTCCAACAAGCTCGACGGAACTGAGGCGGATACGGTGGCTGTTGTCGGCAAGACCACGTTCGAGCTCAGGCAAGAGCAGGTCAATGGCACGAGTCGCGAAATTCTTGACAAGAAGACGTCCTGCCCTCAATGCAGTCTCTCGAATTGATTCCACATCATCGGCAAGACCGCCAAGAATTGGTGGAATGATTTTACTAAGGTAGTTGGCAAAGCTGTTGCCAAAGCATGCAGGCAAGAATATGAACAAAGACATGAAACCCTCGCGGACAGAGGCTTTCGAGCTTGAGACATTTTGTAGGATAGTAGGCAGCGTTTCTTCCAGGCGGCTTGTACCAAGACCTGCAAGTACTTCGCTGAGTGCTTGTGCAGATCCCAATCTGTCGCCAGCTCCAGAGTCTGATTTGAGGGTAGCCATAAGGCTGGGAATGAGGTCTGGCAGTGCATCCTCTCCCAGCTTCTCAACAAGGGATCCGAGAGCTTTCGACGCGGTAGCCCTAGTTGTGGGAACGGGATCTACAATGGCGACCCGTAAGCCAGCGACTAAGATTGGCAAATGTGAGATGAGGTCTTTTCTCTCGGTAAGATGAGCTAGACTTCCGATGATCTGGGCTGCCTTTCTTTTGGTACCGGATCGGTCTCCTAGGCCGCGCTCTAATATTCTTACCACCAGCGCTAACGAAGGAGCGTCTAGATAGTGAACAAACGCCAGCTTGATAAGCGCATCCAGGGCGTCATCAGTGTATTTCGTCGGGTCGCTGAGGGCTTTGAGAAGAATACCGACGGAGCTCTTTATTTCAGGATTGCTGATGACTTCTCCAAACCTCTGTAAGCTTCGATTGGCTGACAACCTAACTTCTTTGTGGCTGTCGGTGAGAACATCCGTCAAGGGCGGGATGATATCCGGAAGACTGAGGGCCAATTGCTGAGGGTCCAGGTATGCCATAGCACCCAGGGAGTCGCACGCGCCCTTTTTGCTTCTCCATTGTGAATCATCAAGACCTTCAAGAAGAGTAGGCAGAATATTCTTGACACCGTAGGAGCTCAAATTCGCAAAGCAAACTTTAGATGCGTCTAGACAAGCCTCCCGCACATCGGCGCTAGAGTCGCCAAATCCTGCTAGCAGCTGAGGGACTAGCTGGATGACATATGGCTCAAAGATCCGGCCTAAGATGAGGGATAGCAACTCAAATGCAAGATATGCGCCCTGACGTTGGTTTGTATCTTTCTTGTTCTCGGTTGCTCCCTTGAGGCTGGATATGATGCGGAACTCCCTCAAGGCAGAGATACCAGTACCATGAACAATACCAGCCAGGCCATATGCAGCTCCTCGCCTGGCGGCATACTTTTTGGATTGCAACAGTTGTTCCATCATCTGTTGAATGTAGTTCGAGGTTTCTTGGGGAGACGCTTGAACCAGAGGAGGTAAACACTCCGCTACGGCATATTGGACCGTCTCAGATGGCGTGCTTAAAGTGACAAGAAGCTTTTGAACAACCTTTGGCACCCGCTCATCTCCCGGAGATAGATGTCTGCCCAATGCACCGTACAGGATGATGACGGCCTCGTTGACCTGGTCATATTTAGCCAAGCCTCGGTCGGGTCCTTCCAGAGCCTCTTCAAAGAGTTGCATGAGCGGCTCCACTTGCGACTGAGCTCTAGTGGCGATGACGGTAGTAGCCGCGTCAATCATCTCGTCTCGTACAACTGCGTTTTGGTCTCCTAGCGGCCCATCATGAACCATAAACTGCAAGAAGGCCACGAGATGTTCCGGTTTGAATCCAGGAGAAACGTATTTGAATGTCAAGGCAATACCATCTCGTGACTCCCATGGGTCCTTCAAGTCGACCTTACGTGGCATTCCGTACCCATCTCGCTCAGGAACTCGGGGTTTCGCCCTGTCCTTATATATTTCCTCGAGACGTTTGATGAGATCATCGAAAACGTCTGGGAAGTCCGTGACTAGTTCTCCCAGAGAGCGTGCTGCTGCTCGTCGTAACTGCTTGTCTGTTGCCTCGAGATATGGCAAGATTTGATACGCTGAGCTTCCCTCGGCCTCAAGCGCATTGTCCTCCCAGATCGTTCTCGCGAAGTCTGAATTCTCCTGAACATCGTCATGACAAGCCAGCCAGATTTCCTCACAGAAGTCGAGGTTTGTCAGATCAATCTCGGCATCGATTGCCTGGAGTACGGAGGTCCGCACGGATATCTCTGGCACAATTACACCACGTACGAGTGCTGAGATCTCGTCATCAGATGCATTAGCGGCAATGCCTCTGCAGAGATCCATTAGACAGTCTTTGATCGGTTTATAGTGTTGGGTAAATCGCTGCATGGATGCGATCAAACTCTCGATAAGTTCTCGTCGCGGCAAACGCTCGTCGGAGCCTATGCCTGATTAGCGGTCGGTCTAGCAATGGGGTTCAAAAACTTACAAGCCGTCGTATGGAAAGATAGAAACTCAAGGGCCAAGAGAATCTGTTCATCAGCCTCCTCGGGTTCTGTGCGCCCAATACCGCCCTTCTCGAGTATGAGGAAGATGAGCGGGAAGCAATACATGAGGGTGACGGTATCCAGAGGCCTCTGCTCGCTCATAAACCTCAGCCGGTACAGCACTCTTGTAACCAAATCTGCTTTCGTCAGTGAGTTCTTTACGCGCTCAAGCTTTTTACTAACCTCCCAGGGGTTCGTCTTGGTACTCAGGTGCTAGCTGCGAAGTTCCGATAGTCCTGAGAGTGGCGACGCCGACAAAGGGCCTTACAGGGCCTAGCCTGCTTGAGATGCGTTCAGCACATTTGATATATGCAACAGCCGGGCTTTCCCCTAAGATCAGGCCAGCGCCAGCACGAATGGCTTTGATGAGTAAATTGACAGCAGGAGCCATCCACTGTTCAGCTTCTGTTGGCGGACCCGTGGCGAGACTTTGAATGATTCCCACGCCGCGCTTCATCTTCACCTCAATAGCGGCGACGTCCTTGCGTATGACTGCTTCCTTAGCTAATTGGGCGTTGACCTTTGCTTGCTCATCAGCAGTGAGTTTCTTCGATTGACCCTTCTTTGCTGCAAGCTGTGCCCTCAATTCTTCTTCCCACTTTAAAGTATCATAGTCTTTTGCATTCCGTCCGATGCTTTGCTCTGGCCCCCTTTTTGATAGCACGTCGACATAAGCAGTTCCCTCAGGTGTTCTGAGGATAGCTGCTTCGGTTGGTCCAACAAACTCGAAAAGCTTTGGGTCTAAGTCCTGACTAAATTGTTGGACAAGAAGTGGTAGAGCTGTGTCTGGTGCAACAAAAGCCAAATCAGCCGAAGCATTGTACGCCGCCTGATTGATCATAGGTAACGTCGCATTTGACTTGTCCTGAGTAGAAATTAGTTTACATTCACAGGGTTAAATTGCATGACATACCGTAGTTGCGTGAATGATTTGATCTAGACATTGGCTGAAGTTGGCCCGAGCAAGCTCGCCCGGATCTACGCCGCTTCTCAAGCAGAGGTCGATCCAGCTTACTCTTGGGACAAGCTCCGGGCGCGCCAGGATGAGAAGATTCACGAATTGATTTTGCAGCAAGTCCTGCAAAATGCTACCATTCTTACTGTTCCTCACACTGTCTGCGCGCGGACAAATGCTTTTCAAGACAACGTGTAGTTCGCTCGTTCCCGTCTTTGATGCCACGGCGGCAGTGTCTTTGTCATTGAGCTCGACTCTTCTATACCAGAGCCATAGCCCGTCAACAATGAGCTTTCCAATAGATGCTGGCTGCTGGGCGTAAGCTGACGATAGATGTTCCACAGCCAATTTCCGCGATCGCGGTGGGAGATTATGTGCTGAGATCATGTATATATATGCCTGCGACCAGGCGTCGCCAACACCCCCCTGGTCATCTATAGGCACATGTCCGGCCACTGCGGTTAGTGCTCGGATAATCCACTTCAGATCATCCTCGCCATTGGTCTTGGAGTAAATCCGATGGTTCAGCAAGAGAGAGGGTTTTGGTTGAGCAATCAGTGTCTGCTTCAGTACTGAGGCCTTTTTACACAGAGTGGAGAGCTTTGCGTCTTCTAGATGCTGAATTCTAGAGAGAATGAGAGCCGTAAACACGTAAGCAGCTGTTACCAATCCGCTTTGGGCAGCCGGTTGAGGATTAGCTACGGCTTCCTGCCAAATTTCCACCATTTTACCCAGGGTTGCTTGTGCAAAAGACAGAACGTCCGGCTCAGCATACCGCGATTTGGGTATCTCCCAAAGAGCATCGCCTGCACGAAGCGCCCATAGTCTGCGGACCGGCAATCTTTTGTCTCCCATGCCTTTAACGAACGCATCCGAGACAGACGAATCCAGTCTGGCGTCGTGCGTTAGGCTAAAGGTCAGATGCTTAGATAGTGTAAGGATCTCTGCTGCCGCTGCCACTTCATTTGGTTCTTTGAGCGCGACCGCTGCCATGCCACTAGGGATCTTTTGAGACAGCGAAATTGATTGTGGTAGGGCGTCGAGCATCTGAGCATGCAACACCTTCTGCTCGGTGGTGGTGACCTTTGACTGCTTGAGAGGGTTTAGAATCTCTTCCGCAACCTTCCCTGTGGCATCTTCGTTTCTCGAACGGGACGCAAGCGACTCAAATGTCGATAAAGTGCCTCCTCGGATCACTGGGTTGGTTGATTTGACGTTAGTCAGAAG
The DNA here is from genome assembly GCF_010093595.1 of Mytilinidion resinicola. Lineage (NCBI taxonomy): Eukaryota > Fungi > Ascomycota > Dothideomycetes > Mytilinidiales > Mytilinidiaceae > Mytilinidion > Mytilinidion resinicola. The sequence continues at coordinate 330,507 of NW_022985471.1, forward strand.
TGGTTTCAGAAGATGCTTGAGGAGTATGTCGGAGAGATCCATGGTATCAGGTAGAGATTGAATTATAGGTGCTACGACACCGTTGAGTACAATCTCGGGCGATCTAAGCAGCGCCTTTTCTAACGGAGGTATGACTGTCTTCTGTATTTCGTCCAACGTGGCAAAAGAGGCGAAGAAATCATGTAGTCCATTAGCAATATGTCCAGGCACGACGGTCCGGGAACCAAGGATCTCCCTGATGTAGAAATCATAGTAATGGCCCTTGTGCTGCTCCAAGATCGGAACGGAGTGTGGAAGACGCGCCGACACACCCGCGACCACTCCCAGGAAAACAGCATTCCGCGCTGTAGACGAGGCTCCCTTTGTGGTAAGAGACTCAACGATCTTAGTAATAGCATCCTTCCTAATACTCTCGATCTTGAAGAGGCTTCGCAATGCCCTGCGTGTGGCCACTATGGCCGATTCCTGAACTCGAACATCACGGCGCGTATCCCCTGAACCCATGCAGGTCTCCAAAGCCCTAGCGTCTGCGTCTACGATATCGAGCCCCCATTTCGACCATCTTTCGGGTTTCGCTGCGCATTCTTGAAGAAGAACCGAGCACCAATCCGTAAGGACAAAAGCATTGACGTGGGCAATGCTGGCCTTGGAGCATTCGGTTTTCAGGAACTTGACGATCAAGGAAATAACGTCGTCCGACTGAGGGGTATTTATTATCGCTTTTAGACATTGCTCCACCGCGTGTCTCGAGGGTCGATCGTCGTAGAGTGGGTATGTGTCGAATAGAAGCTCGAGCAGGAAACGAAGATCAGAGGAGGAAATAGCTAGACAAAGACATTACTTATTAGCATTCAACACAGTCACGAGAGTTGGAGACGTAGTTTCTAGGGCTTACCCTCATCTTGAGCCTGTTGTTGAAGGCTCAGAAGCTCCGAGGCTCTCCGCTTTGTGGAGCTCGTGAAAAGCCCTTGCCGCAATTCCTCGCGGTCCAAAGCGTGGTCGCCATTCGTTCCAGCTCCTGCCATTATCAAAGCCCATTGAAGGAGTGTAGAGAGTGTGGTGTTGACTTCTACCGCTGCCTGTGCTATCACGAAATAACCGCAGGGGTCTTTTCGCGAGAGCCAAGACTTCCCCCGGCGTGACTGCCGTGAAGTCATAGTGGGCTCGAGTCCTACTTCAAACCTTTCACCAACAATACACGAACAGTCGAATTCGGAGCAGACCGAAGGCCCCCCTCTATATATACAGTGTAGGCTCGTTCTTCAACTCGAAACTCGCTCCAAGTCAACACCAGGGTTCACATCTGCTCTATTTTACTACGGTTCCGGCCGTGACACATCCTCATCCAAAATTTTGTATTGACATTTTCAAATACACAGTGAGGAATTGTTCAAGGACTGTTTCCTTGCTCGGGATAGGGCGGCGAGATGGCCCCGAAAAAGAAAAAGAAGCCCGCAGCCAATCCTGCCCGAGGATTTGCTACCACGTCGATCGCGAGCAAGCCTAAACCGGACAAAAAGGCAGACAGTCCTGCCGAATCATTAGAAAATGGGGCTGTCGTTGCGTTGGCTGTCTCAGAGCCCTCTGAGCAGCAAAGTGAAATCCCCAAGACCTCTAAGCCAACCCGAGATGATCATCATGTCACTCCAGAAGAGCTCGAAGCGCAGCTGGAGCTCGACGAGCTTCAGTTACTAGTAGAAAAGCATGCGTCAAAGGTACGCCGCGACACAGCCCGGCAAATGACAAGAATCCAAACAGATCGGAGAGTGCTTCGAGCCCAGGCACAGCCTTTAGCAACTCGAGATTGGCTTTCCACAGATCTGATGCATACGATGATCGACCTAGCTAAGTCGGAAGCGGAAGATCCCAACCAGGCGTATGGACAGCAATCGTTTCTGAAGTCAATGCCGGAAGAGGAGGGAACTGTGCGGCTCTGGACGCTGCGTAAAGCACTCATGGATCTTGCCTTCTCCCATGACCGTGTCGAGCAGGCTCTGAAATGGCTCTGCGCTCGTCCGGTCAACATAGATTCTGCACCATACATTTGGGGGCTCCAAGAATGTCTTGAATTTCTAGCTCTCGAATGCGAAAAAGACCATCTGCCCCCATATGACAGTGCCTTGCCAACGAAACCAACGCTCGCCTCTTCTACTGAAACTTCCAGACCGGGTATGCATTTATTTCTCTACTATTTCAAGACTAGCACTGTATTTCTCTGAATTTTGTCAGGCCAAGCGTTGAATGATACTACTTCACTTTGTCCGTTTTCGTTTAACCTCCCTCCAAAGCTTCTGTTTCTACCGCTTACTCCTATCATCCGTTTCTTGGGAAGCTGCTTTCGCATACCTCGCTGCGTTTCTGAGATATCTAGAGATCTTCACCCCCGAATATTTCCACAAGTTATAAACACTTTGGTTGGTCTAAATGCTAACGTCTTAGGTACTCCGCCAATTGCCCCTCATGGCCCAGAGAACACACCGCTAAATCACAATAGCACCTCTATACGTATGAGCCGCATAGAAGTTCTTGAAACAGGGTTTTCTCTTACTCCGCCGGCCATTGAGATTGACGTCAGTGATCTTGACAGCGATATGGAGCCGGATCAGCTAGTGCCAAAATACCTTTCAATTAAATCTAGGTTGTTCGAAATCAGCCCTGAAGCTGTCGAACCGAAAAATCGTCGCAATAAATCGAAGTCTCAAGGAGCATCGGCGCAACTAGACTCATCCTCGTCGATCCGCAAATTGCAGTCCCAGCTTCGGCATATTGAGGCAGACCCGTTGTTCGACCAATATGACGCGGATACAAGATGGATAGCAAAACGTAATCAACTCGCCCAAGACACTATTGCGTCCAAGAGACTAGGGCTGCAGGATACCACGAACCCTGCGAAAGCTATTTTATCGGAACCTCGTCAATCTAGTACCACTGTGACTACATCTTCGAATTCCCCGGATCTTGTAGCCAAGGACGAGGGGGACGATCCTTCCGAGCTGGGAATGTTCTCGGAAATGTTTTCTGCCGTACCCGATGATGACTCTACTAATCCGGCACAAGATGGGGACTTAGCACCTAATTTGCAAACAATCAGGTTACGCGACTTCGGGAAGCAGAGCGGACTAAATCCACGAAGAGTCCTAGAAGAGTCGGTCCGGGCGCGGGACCCGGATGCTAAATTAGTCTTCAAGCTTGCGTCTCCGACGACATATTCTTGCCGGCATTCTCTTACTATTTCGTGGTCCAGGGATCAAGATTTAGACTTTGAGGAGGATATTCCCGGTGTAAAATGTGATTCTCGTTACCGGTCGATCACGTTCACTGCAATTACAACATCTACACCGTCCACCCAACAAAGCGAGGGCTACATATCGACAGCGGCTCTGTATTCAGTATTTTCTGGTTCTGCAAGAGAAGAGAAGGCATACATTAGGCTTCCTTCGGTCTGGCGAGACCTCTACAAAGAGTTCCTTGAGATCAAGAAGGATCGCAACGACACCCAAGATCGTGCAACTGTGAAGGAGCTCCGGGCCATTGTACAAGAACAAGTTGATCGCGAAGAAGATGAAGGGATTGTGCTGACGAATAGGTTCCGAAAGCGGAATCAGGCCAGCGGAGCAGTGTCTGAGGCCGAAGATTCTGGCCGAGACGAAGGTCGCTATGCTGCCAACGCAGAGAGGCTCAGAGAACTATGGGCTCGGAAATCAGCGACACCTGCATATCAACGAATGCTTCTATCGCGCATGAACTTGCCAATATTTGCGTTTCGTGCCGCAGCTCTCGCTACGATTGATCATCACCAAGTCACTATCGTTTGTGGTGAGACTGGTTGTGGGAAGAGCACCCAGCTTCCGGCTTTCATCCTCGAAAACGAACTTTCAAAAGGCAATGCATGTAAGATATATTGCACAGAGCCGAGACGGATCTCTGCCATATCGCTCGCGCAACGGGTTAGCGAGGAGTTGGGAGAGTTCAATAATGAGCTTGGGACATCGAGGTCTCTTGTCGGTTATGCTATCCGCCTAGAGTCGAATACTTCAGCCCAGACGAGGCTTGTGTACGCTACGGTGGGCATTGTGCTACGGATGTTGGAATCTTCGAGAGGGATAGATGACATCACGCATCTGATTATTGATGAAGTTCACGAGCGAAGGTCAGTCTCCTAACGTTACCTTTCGTTCTGTTACTAACCTCGAAACAGTATTGATACCGATTTTCTACTGATCATTCTCCGATCCCTCATGGACCGCCGACCAGAGTTGAAAGTCGTCCTTATGAGTGCTACCGTGGATGCACAGCGCTTCTCAAAGTATCTTAATGATGCACCCATCCTCAACGTCCCAGGCCGCACGTTCCCTGTCCAGACCAAATTTCTTGAGGACGCAGTGGAGTTGACTCATTACTCATCATCCACCAACGATACTTTCAACGATTCTGATACAAGCGAGAACGAAGATGCTGGATCTGAGAAAACTAGATCTGGAATTCCCAAGTCTCTCCCTGGATATAGCAATACGACACGCAGCACTCTAGCAAATTACGACGAATACCGGATTGATTACAGCATTATTGTCCGATTGATCGAGCAAGTATCGACTGATCCAAATTACTACATGTACAGCAAGGCGTTTCTGGTTTTCCTCCCCGGTATTGCCGAAATACGGCAACTGAACAACATCCTTCTCGGACATCCCCCCTTCAAGGACGGCTGGCTCATCCACCCTCTTCACTCAACCATTTCAAGCGAGGATCAACAGCAGGCTTTCCTTTTACCTCCCCACGGCGTGAGAAAGATTGTTCTCGCAACAAACATTGCAGAAACCGGTGTTACCATCCCGGACATCACCTGCGTGATAGACACGGGCAAACATAAAGAAATGCGATTCGATGAGCGCAGACAGCTCTCTCGTCTGACACAGTCCTTCATATCACGTGCGAACGCCAAACAACGTCGAGGAAGAGCTGGGAGAGTCCAAGAGGGTCTTTGTTTTCATTTGTTCACCAAGCTCAGGCATGATGAACTTATGGCCGACCAACAAACCCCTGAGATGCTTCGACTATCTCTCCAGGACTTGGTAATGCGAACGAAGATATGCAAGCTTGGCGATATTGAGCAAACACTCTCATCGGCACTAGATCCCCCGTCGTCGAAGAACATTAGGAGGGCAATCGATGCTCTCATCGAAGTGGATGCGCTGACGTCGGCTGAAGAATTGACGCCACTTGGACGACAGCTCGCAAAGTTGCCTCTGGACGCCCATCTTGGCAAACTCGTTTTGCTAGCTGGGATCTTCAATTGCGTCGACGTCGCCATCACGATAGCGGCGATACTCTCCTCCAAATCGCCCTTCTTAACGCCAATGGGTGCTCGCCAACGAGCAGACCTCGCCAGACTCACCTTCAAGCGAGGCGATTCCGACCTACTTACCGCCTATAATGCCTACAGGACCTGGAAGAATATCTGCATGACGCCCGGCTCCTCCGAAATGTCCTTCTGTCACAAGAACTTCCTGAGTTCCCAAAACCTCGGGAACATCGAGGACCTTAAGGGACAACTCCTGACATCCCTTATCGACGCCGGCTTCCTCCAATTACCACCAGACGAGCGCCGAGCACTAAGCCGCTACCGCAATACCCGCTTCCGTAGCTTCGTCTCATTCCCCGCGCATTACGATGCCAACTCTTCCAACGACGCTCTCATCAACGCCGTCATCGCGGCCGCGTTTTACCCGAAGATCCTGACTCGCGACGGTAAAGGGTGGCGCAACATTGCAAACAACCAATCCGTCAGCCTCGCGCCGACCTCCGTCAACAAAGGCACGCAGACGGCGAGGTTCCTGAGCTACTACCACATTATGCAGGCGGGCAGCAAATACTACAATGCACACTCGACGTCGATCGCGCACGCTTTGCCAATGGTCTTGCTCGCGGGTAGCGAGGCAGATTTCCGGCTTCATGCGGGCGTTGTGTCGCTGAATAGCAATACCCTGCGCTTTGCGGTAAGGGACTGGAAGACGATGGTTGCACTCAAGGTCCTGAGGACGCGGATCAGGGATATCGTCAACGGGGCATGGAAAGCTCCGGGGAAGGCGCTGTCGAGCAGGGAGCAGAAGTGGATGGAGCTATTTGTGAAAGTCTTTGAGTTGGAGATGGAGAAGAGTGAGCGGATTGAGAAGACGAAGGTAAGGAGTGGGGGTGGGGTGAAATAAGCGATGGACATCTGGCTGTGGTGTGGTCTTTTCCTTTGAGGCAAATATGCGACATGGGCTCATCGCCAGCGTGCATTGTTTAGTTCAAACCCGCAGCGAAATTTTACGCTGCCCCACGACTTGGTCGTCGTTTGTCACTTTTCCAAAATCGGCTTCTAGAAACAAACATCACACTTTCTACAAAATCGGTCCCAACAAGCGCCTCAGGCGACAGAGCTTAGTATTGAGGCGGAAGGTCGGGGCCTGATATCTTTCGGCTTGATTTTGTTGTGCTAATGTTTATTCAACTTGGGTAGGCATCAGTGAAGTGCCCTTTTTCGCCCCCCAAACAGTCGATGGTAGCGTGGAAAAGCAGGAGTAATGAAGCTTCACACCATACGAGCACCAGCGGTAAGGTGGCAGGAGATATTGACTACACGAGAGTCCGAACTAACGCCCTAGGATTCCACAAGGCTCTGCGTACTTTTGCTTTTTTTTTGTAAAGCGGACGGAATCCTGAAGCCAGTTTGCCCATCTTCCTTTCCCATGCTACACGCCCACCTTGCAAAGATCAGTTTTCATTGACTCCCATCCGAGATGGAGCACTCATCACCCATACCACGAGTTGAACTGCCGAAACGTCCGCAAGCGAATGCCCGCCACGACCAGCTCCTACCAGAGATTGTCTCACCGGTCTTGTCTTTGGGACAAGGCGAAGATGGGGCAAATGAATCGCGTGGAACCTCTTTTCGAATAAGAGAATCTATACACGTCGCAGACCCAGATGAATCGGATGCTTCCATTGTTCAAATTCCCCACGAAAAGGCTCTCGCCGCCCCTCTACTAGGACCAATTTCTTCTGTTATCGACTCAGCCTCCGATGACACCAAAAGCGTAAAAAGCAAGAAACAGCGAAAAAGATCCCAAGCGATGTCATGGTGGTGGTGGTGGGAAATCGGGGCAGCGATGCTCGGCACTGTCAGCATGCTTCTCATTATCGCCGTGCTCTTCAAGGTCCAAAACAAGCCTCTTCAAGACTGGACACTGCCGATTCAACCCAACTCCCTGATAGCCGTCTTTACTACCATCGGAAGGACCGCAATAATGGTACCCATCGCTTCTTGTATCGCCCAGCTCAAGTGGCAACATTTCGATCATCGCGCTCGCCAATTGAATCATCTTCGGCTGTTCGACGATGCCTCGCGAGGACCATGGGGTGCGGTAACTATGGTATATGGTGTACGATGTCAAGCTCTGTTGGCATCGACCCTTGCGCTTGTCACCGTATTAGGCCTGGGGATTGAGCCTAGTGCACAACAGATCCTGAATTTTTCTCACAGGGTCACCTTGTTGAAGAATGCTTCAGCCGAGATCGGGATAGCCGATAGCTATTTTTCCGAAGCTTATAAGGTTAATGGTATGAACTCATCTTTCTCGTTTTCACTTTAAGTATATACTGACATTTGGAACAGACACCGTTGAAGATGTGTGGGCTATGCAAAATCATATCCTTGGCGGAATAACCGGGAATGTCTTTTAGCTAAGGATGGAATGCGCCTCCCTAGCCACCCAATGCTCTTGGGAAGATTTCACAACGCTTGGGTTGTGCAGCGATTTCAGAAACGTCACTAACATTACCACACACAATTGTAAATATCAAGATCATTCAGATACTACTCCGTATTTTTGCACTTTCGATTTCCCGGGACTCAATATCGGCCAGAATACCACCATGGGGTGGGGAGACCCCGGCGAAGCGTTCAGTGGTCAATCATTTCTATCAACGACAGCATCAGCATATCTATCCGCAGCCTGAACCCCAAACGGAGTGGATCGGCTCAATGGCTGTGATCAATATCTCCACGGTCATCGGGGGACCACCACAGCCATTACAATCAGCTGACGAGCGGGGACCAGTTGACGTACGGGGACTTGAGGTGTACTACTCTACCTGGTTTTGGTGTGCACAGACTTATCATGGGCTCACTGCGACACTAGGGGGGCTGGATCCAAAGCCACCTCGATCGGAACGGTTATTTCAAATGGGTCCTGGCGTACTGGCGTACTGAAGTACTCTCTCCGTGCAAACTCGACGAAAAAAGTGTATAATAACGGCTATGAAGCTATAACTTCCGTATTTCAGTGCCTCTACCACGAGCTCAACACCACCGCTCTTGGATATGATGCAACAGTTGGCTCCATGAATCTCGGCAACTTCCTCAAAACGAGCAACATCAGCGACGTCACGCAAAATATCGCAGACATTTTGACAGGCTTGATGAGGAGCAACAACCCAGGCGACAACCCCAACGCTACGATGTTCAAGGGGGAAGCCCATTTCCTCACCACTTTCGTCGATGTGCGATGGCCTTGGATCATTCTCCCGCTTGCCGAGACCTTGTTGACAATTATTTTACTCGCCATCTCAATCTTGCTTGCACGGCATCAACCGTTACTTAAGAAATCGGTGACTGCGTTGCTCGTGCATGGACTGGAGGGTTGGTCGGACGATGAGTTGGACGTTGGACGCCCAGAGACGGCGGAAAGCCTTGAGGGTATGGCAAAGGGAATGAAGGTATCGTTTAAGGAGGATGGACGGGGGAGGTTGAGGTCTGTGAGACCATGAGCCGCCAGCAAAGCCGTCCATTTCTCGATCCGTCGATCGGGCGGCCGGTTGATCTACGCCCTCTCGAATCCAGTCTAATCAACTCGAAGCTTGTTCAATCGTCAATCGGATTGAAGGATTAGAAACACGTCTTTACGCGTAGTTTTGGATCTATACTCCCCTTATATTTCCCTAATTCCTACCTCACCCGCCCCTTGCCATACTGCTTTAGGTAGACTTGTTGCTGTTGTAGCTATACTGAAACGTTTAATGCAAGTTCTCTTATCAGTCCGACCACTCTTGATTTCACTCGTCTCAATGCAATTCCAATCCAACGCCCTTGAACTCCGGCCGCCGGGTTATTGGCCACTTGGGACTGGGTAGATGCGCAACAAGATGCATTGCTCGCAATAAATACATGCCGAAATATCAATTCGTTCAAGACTATATGTAGACCTCATAGAAGTGAAGATCGGGGTTGACGCTGTCGGGGGTGGCCAAGTGAGGTATCCAGGACGGTCAAATAGATGGATGCACTTGCGCCACGTTACGATTCACGAAAATACATTGAAGCTCGTCAGACAGTGGCAAACATGCGTGCACAGACTCACGAGAAGGTATTAGCGTGTTTGATGATGGTGAAAAGGTGGAAATTCATTAGTATCTAAGATCTCTGTAGGTTTTTTGATGAAGTGGTAGCTGAATTTCTCCGTGAGGCTTCAGAAAATCATCGAAATCAGTGCTGATGAGAAGAACCATCCTACCCAGAAGATACCAATCTGTCCTCAGTACGAGTCTGGATGCTCTGGTGCAACCCAAAGTCTCAAGGACACCTTAAGCCAATTCTCCAATGCGCCCGGCCAAGACGCTTGTTTCTTGATGGCTAAGATGACGTCGCCGATGGTAATACCACCTGGATTATGAATTTCTACCCATCCAGCGTCTGGTACCACTGACAGTCTAGCAATTTGTGCCACTGACAGTCCAGCATTTTGTGCCACTGACAGTCTAGCACATGTAGTCGGAGGGTTGGTAAAGAACATCTTCAGCCAAGACTCAAGTTCGGCTGATTTGTGTGCGAGGTAGTAGAGGTAAAGCTCGGCTGTTTCGATGTCACTATCCAGTGGGTTTGACGTAGACTTGACCCATCCGTTGTGCGAGAGGAGGAGAATGACCGGGTGGCCGAAGGGTTTATGAAAGTTGGATGAAGTTTCAAAGAGATCGAAGGGAATTCGCAGGTGTGCCGGTGACGCTCGTTGGGTTTCACGACACCGCCATTTCTAATTCCGCAGTGAACCAGTTCATTGGTAGCTCGACGAACTTCGAGTGGCCCAGAGGTTGGCGGCGCCATCCACAGGGCCCGCTGCAAGCTTGGGGTCTGGTCGATGACGTCCTTCCACTGGCGGCAGACCCTCCGGCAGGTAATGATGTAGCGTATCGGCAGTTCCAAGAACACCTGCTCAAGCAATTCGACGATGGAGAGGGCTTGCGACGGTTTTTTGATGGGGGCAGCACCTCCGGCATCGATTTCCGTGTCGGTGTCAGAGAGAAGAGAGTCGGGGCAGTGACCCTCTGAGATAGCAAGATTAGCGTAGCCACATAGTGTGAGGAACGGCAATACGTACTCGTAGAAGGAGAATGTGGCGCCATCGTCACCAGGTGTTGACGTTGGCGTTGTGGTGTTGTGGAGCAGAGGAGCAGAGGAACGGAGAGAGTGAAGAGCCAAAGATTTGAGGAGAAAAAGCGTCACATACTGCCAGGGATGAGGCCGTGCGCCGCGTCTCTAGACCGCAACAGTAATGGTGAATGAAGGTGGCACATACTCGACTGTTTGAGATGGATGATACTTATCTACCTCACCGTTGGACGTGACGTACGACGCCTCGAAGGTACGAAGAGCAGCGATGGAAAAGTGCGCTCACTTATAATACAACATTGCAGATAGAAATAACAACAACACTCATCAAAAGATAGTCACGGCCTCTTCTCGCACGTATACCAAGTGTCAGCAAATTTCCGCAAAAAGATATCAGAGCCCACCAGCAACACGATAGACAATAGAAAACAAAAAAAGAAAATCCAAGGAGCAAAACACCACCCTCCTCGAGGAGGGTGTAGAAACCCGGGCGTTTCTCCGTGACGATGGACTTAATTTTTCCGCGCTGTGCGGCCTTTCGGGCGATTCTCCGGGAAACAGCCATGAATGTCAATTCCTGACAAGGGCTGGATTCGAACTCACAGCCCCTGTAGGTTGGCGTTGGGGTGCGACGTCCCGGAAGGGGACGCTGACTACTTTGCACAGTGGTCATTACTACTGCGCCCGACCGGCCTGCTGTTCGAATTAGTTGGGGGATTGTAGAATTAGCCCAAATATATGGACTTACTCACGCGCCGTCAAGCCACATTCTTTCACCCTGTGGCTGAGCGGATGGCTTGTTGCGTAGGTGCACGCCCGCTCACTCACCTCAAATCCTCTTCGTGCCTGTGTTGCTGGCCCAACAAAAGCTGACCTCGGACGTTCCGTCGCATCACCTTCGTTCCGTCGCATCACCTTCGTTCATATCACCTCCATCCTCATCACCTCCGTCCACCATCCATCCCATAATCGAGCTGATTGCGAAATCCTCAACAACATCCTCCTTTCCCAAGACTCACCAGCCGCCAACATAAGCACGACAGCATTATGGCTAGCGCCGACATCTCATGACCAGCACCAACCGTTTCAGCATCGCCAGGACCAGGCCGGTGGGCCACATCCTCATCTCACGGGCTATCGGTGTATTTTTTTTCCTATAACGAAAGATTGGGATGGACGAGGAAGTGGGAGTAGATAGAGCTTGGAGTATGACGAGGGAGCAAGACACATAACAGAGACGGCCTACTCTTTCCAGAAAAGATATCGATATTTCAAACGGCGAACTCATGATAGCTATACTACACATCTACCTACACCCCTCACCAAACCCCCCACCAATCCAACCCCCTTCCCCCCAGAACCTGCACCCCTCCCCTACCCCAAAAACCTCTCCGCCCCTCTCCTCACCAACCTTATCGGCACCCGCTCCCCCCGCATCTGCAGCGTAATAATACTCGTCAACGCCGTCTTCAACAGCCCATCCGCCCTCCTCGCCGCCTTCCCCCACACCTCCCTCCTCTCCGCCACCCCCATCCGCTCAACCTCCTCATCACTCGCCCACTCCTCCACCGCCAACTCAACGCTATAGTCCCTAAAAATCAGCGCCAGCACCGCGCACAGCTCGACCTGCGAGAACCGCCGCCCCAGACACGAGCGGTAGCCCTCGCTAAACGGGATATACGCGCCCTTCTCCGGCTTGAACAGCGCGGCCGAGACGTCGGCGCCGCTGGGGCCGGCCATGTCGTCGTCGTCGTACGTTTCGTCGACGTGCGCCGCGGTGCTGCTAGCGTTCGCGGCGGCGGGCTTGGAGCGCAGCAGCCAGCGCTCCGGGCGGAAGAGCTCGACGTCGTGGACGCCGTCGGTCCCCTGCGGGAGGCCGGCGGCGGTGGGCCAGTAGCGCGGGTTCTTGTGCACGGCGGCGCAGGAGAGCGAGACGGTGGCGTTGGCGGGGATGCAGACGCGGCGGCCGCCCGTGGCGTTGGTGGTGACGGGCTGAGGGCGGTCGGCCGGGGTGCATTTGGGGATGTTGATGACGGGGGGGATGAGGCGGAGGGTTTCGTTCATGACGGCGGCGGGCATGCTGCCGAAGAGGGGCGGGAAGTCGGCGTCGTAGGTCCATTGCGCGATGGGCTTGCCGCCGAGGGCGGCGTCAATGTCGGCTTGCAGGTGCTGCTGCTGGGGGCGGTTGAGGGCGAGGTAGATGAGGGAGAAGTTGAGGGCATTGGCGGTGGTTTCGTGGCCCGCGAGCGTGAAGACGAAGCCGTTGCCGAGGATGTCGCTTTTGCTGAGGGAGTCCGGGGTTTTGGAGTCGGAGGCGGTCGAGGCGATGCCGGAGCGTGAGATGAGGGCGCCGAAGAGGTCGAGGCCGGAGGCGGCGGAGGAGTGGCCCGAGATGACTTCGCGTTTGCGCGCTTCGTACATGTCTTCCATGTATTTGCCCCATTCTGTTACGGCGGTGTTGAGCTCTTTGTGCCATTCGAAGGGGGAGTTTTCTGGGGGGGATCAATATGCGGCATATTCGAGAGGTAGAGCAGGCCTACCTAAAACCCACTTTGGAAATACCTGAGTCCACAGGATGTTTTCTAAGAGAGAACTGATAGCATCCCTATATGAGAGCTTGTGCCCAGGAGGTGCCGTGGATCCTACAGAGTTCGCACCCCCAGTGTTTTCCTTCTCTTCATGAGACCATAAAACTCGAACGTCAAAACCAGCGCTACTAATAACATACAACGCAAATCTCATAGTGTCTGTAGCAGAATCCTGGATCGTCCTAGACTCGCGCCTAGACTCACCAGTCCACAACCTCACCAGGGCTTGACCATGGTGCAACGTCTCCTTGAAAACAAGCTCATTGTTCTTCTCTGTGAAAGAGGGAGCTGTCATCTTGCGATGCTGACGCCAGGTCGCCCCCTCAGTGGACACGACATTCTTACCATAAATATCAAGCCTCTTATACATCTGCAACGGCTTGGGGAAGTCGTTGCGCCGCGTCGTGACTTGGGTAATAACTTCGGCATCAGCAATATATAGTTGCAGTCTCCCCGAAGAAACCGTGAGAATGCAGTCCGAGCCCATCTTCTCAAAGGGCGCGTGGCCATGCAGATAGGTCCACTCTGGGTTCATGAAACTAATGGCGGATCCCATTAATTTGGGAGGTTTCTGCGTTGGGCATTGTCATGGACATACAGAAGCCAAGGGCTAGTCCATGAAGCGGGCAGCTTTTGCAGGAGCGGCAGCCAGATCTGGTACGAAGCCAGCCAAAAAGTGTAGAATGGGTTCCACGGGAGCACCACATAGGCAATACCGGAGGCTTTTGCGGCCGCGATGTTGCGCAGCAGTGCGCGAGTGTAATTGGCCCAGTAGAGGACGAAGAGGGCGCCCGCGGTTAGAAGCAAAGGCGAGGCCATGGCGGAGATCAAAATTGCAGGGGCGGGAACACGCGACGAATGAGCTATTCACGACTGAGTGCGGGATGAAGATGTAGGAGAATACGGATGGTGACGCTGTGTTGAGATGGAAAGTAGTTAGGAGTGAATGACGTTGCGATGTTGAGCCACCTGGCGTGTTTGAGATTGCGCCCTGGTGTGCTTCGGCTCACTTGTTCCCGTTCTCTCTGGAACAAGTACCTAGCCGACGCCACAAGTTCGGGGAGTAGTTCGTCTGGAACAGCGCTGGGGGAAACCAACACACGACGAGAGCAATTAGCAATTCAGGCTCAACGCCATCTGACTGCGTCGTGGTTGCAAACAATGGCTCGCAGGTGTTTTTAATGTTGCACGAGGGGTAATTGACGAATTGAATGGGAGGAAAACCCAATTGGAGGGGTTCTCGATATGAAGTTTAATCTCGAACGTAGTAAAGCCCCTCCAAAGCAGTGCCTTTGTAGCGGTGCCTTTGTAGCGGTGCCTTGATGTGGAGGTTGGATGCGCCGCGAGCACACAGCAATTGACGACCATTTGGGCAAATCCCAGCTCTTTTGCTACCACGACAAGTCGCCCACTGCCCTGCATCTATGTCGTGATTAGCTCTGCTTGCGTCAGCTTGACAGCTTGTCCCCTTTTTCGCATGCCTAGTCTTGTGGAACATGGTGCCCTTAGACAGCTCCTCGCGAAGAGGAGACGGACGAGGAGGAAGAAGCAGAGGAGAGGAGACAAAGAGACAAAAGAGACTCTATAGCTGTCGTTTAGTTTCTTGTACTTTACAAGCCGCCAGCGCCGGCAGACAGTCCTTTCAAAAGTCACATTTCACGAGTTATGGCCACATCTACAGTGCGAGGGTACGGTCGGGCTGGTGTTGAGGGACGCAGAACCTGGTAAGGCTTGTGAGAGGCCTACCACCGTTTCTGTGCTCACCAAACCGTTCTGTACGAGCCCAATATTCGAGGCAATGCGCGGGAGAGTTTAGATGCACTTGAAATTTAAGTGCTGAAGTCAGCTCGTTGCTCCTGCCCCCCGGAATCGGGAAATATCTCATCCGTAGCATTTTCTTTTCTAGTGGCCGTGGAGTGGAGAGAGACCCACCCCAAGCACCACAGCCCTGTGCACATCACAGCATCAGCACTATGCACGAAGCCAACCGGCAGCGCGGCACAGCGGCACAGCGGCACAGTAAACGAGGCGAGGCAATCAACGAGGTGAACGGGGCCACATGTGTGTTTCCAAGCAGCGCAGTCTCGACGTTGCGATCATCGTTTACGAAGTACCGCTTTTCAGGATCTGCATCCTGGGCATCTGCCGTGTCGACGTCGATTCAGCATCGGTCTCGTGACCGTAAAATGGGCAGTGTATCCCGCCGTGGCAACCATCCTTAGCTCGCTCGTCGCGGCTGTGCCATCGCACGCAGGGGTAGCGTCCACGTCCCATTGGCAGCGGTGCGGTGAAGGGCAACATCGCATGGCGGCCTCACATCGCACAAGATCAGCCCAGGATCGACGGCGCCCTCCAAAGCCAAAAAGAACCTCCCCTCAGCCCGCAGCGCGGTGCCACAGGCGTCCAGCCACTGCACGCCCCGGTTGCACCCTGCGGGAGCGACACCACGGCAGTTACTCGAGCCAACGAGCGCTGGCGGAGGCGACTGCACACCCCTGCGCCGCATCGTGTCGTCCACCGCCTTCGAGGGCCGCTAGCACGACAGACACAAACGTCTGCGACTCGCCAGGGCCCGTGGTGATGGACGGCGATGTGTTTTTTTTTTGGCGAAAAGGCCCGGCGACCATGTGTAATGGCCTGACCAACGGCACATGAGCGGTGAAGGGCCGCTTATCATGGTTGTCATGGGTCATGGATCTGAGAATGAAACTGAAAGAGCTCTGGAGCTGCTGCTGGGGGGA
Source organism: Mytilinidion resinicola (assembly GCF_010093595.1). NCBI lineage: Eukaryota > Fungi > Ascomycota > Dothideomycetes > Mytilinidiales > Mytilinidiaceae > Mytilinidion > Mytilinidion resinicola. The sequence goes on from NW_022985471.1 coordinate 346,262, forward strand.
CGTGCCAGGGTGCTGTCTGGGACGTTTGATTTACCACGACGACGGCAGGGTGGCCGTCCGTTCTGGGCGGGCAAAGCGCCACGCGAGAGCTTCTGGAATAACGTCCGAACAATCGCGCCAAGGGGCCCGCGCTGCATCGGAGTTTTGCCCATCTGCGTGCCAGTCCACGTGGTGCCAGCTTGAAGAGACAGGGCGCTGTCTGAGCTTCAAACAACGCCATTGGGGGTTTGATATGCGCGCGGGAGGGCACCACGGGCGCTCCTCTGGGCACTCCTCTAGGCACTGCTCCAGGCAGGCCTAGGACAGCCGTCTAGAGCTAGAATGGACAGCGTCTGCACGATGGACGATCGTCGGCATTGCACATCTCGATTCATTCGGACTATGCTAATGCCCGGATATCTCCATGTATCATCATCCGTGCCGCCAGGCCGCGCAGAGGCCGGATTCCGGGCGATCATTGAAATCAAGCAGCGTGGCGTTTGGCCAAGCTTCGACTTGCGAGCCAGCAGACTGGAGAGTGCAATGCTTTCCCGAGCGGTGCATGATGTGTGCGCCTGCTGCATCGCGATACGACTGTCAATTAGGCGTCCTGCGCGCTGCTGAGCTCGCTGACTGGCCGCACGACGGGAGATTCAGAGCAAGGGAGCTCGTGTCGTCGATAAGAATTCAACGACGAGATCGGCTAATGCCTTTCCTGGCTCGGCGCCATGGCGGCCCAATCTCGATGCGAATTCCAGTGCCGCCGCGCCGGTTGTGAGGCGGGCAGGAGGCTGAGAGCAGGGTCGCAGGTCGTTCAAACGCCTCTACATGGCATCAGGGCTGCTCGGCTCCGCGTCCAGAAGCGACAAGCAGCAGCGATATCCAAGCAAGACCCAGGCAGGGCCATGAGACCCAAGCAGCTCCAGCAGCAATCCCGGGAGCGCTCCGTCGGCGTGCATGCGCGGCGGACAGACGTTGGGCGCCCACGCGACGCCAAGCCCAGCTAGACGACGGCTATGCTCGTCGGCGCCCGGCCCCCTTGAAAGCCGTCGTCGCGAGGATCGGAGTGTCTCCTGCTGGCGAACGGATGCTTGGGACTGTCGTGAGTGGAGGAGCTGGAGGCGTTGCTCTGGTGGCCGGTTTCCACCCTGGAGGCATGCTGGGCCCGCTGGAGACACGCTGGAGACACGCTGGTGGACACGCTGCCACTGTCCGTCAGCAGTTCGACAAGCAGCACTCCCAGCTAGCATGCAGCCACTCGCCAGCGATCGCCAGTCGTGACCTCGGAATGTCTCTCTCGTCACATCAACACCAAGCCCAGCTTCCGCATGGCTTGCCTCAACCCCAAACATCTGCCGCGCTACCACCTACGCTCACGTCGGAGGCCCACCGAGACTCGCGACCCGCCTCCAGCGCCTGTCGCCGTGGAGTTCTGCTCGACGTTCGAGGTCCCGCTGAGGTCACCACCGCTGGCACGGCTGCGAGTACGACATCGTCTGAGTCGCCGAGCGCCCACGGGGCTGCGACGCGATTCGATGCCGCTGGCGATTCACGCTGGGTGGCGAGCTGCCTCGTCGCTGTTTCGCGCTTGGACGACTGCTGTGCTCCCGGCGAGGGCGCGCGCTGGCGAATGCGAAGATGCGGTGCTGGGAGCGACCCCTGCGCACAAATAGGCCGGAACTCGGCCGTGGCCTCTCTCGCGCCGAGTTTGGTGGTTGGTGGCTCTGGCTGCTGCTCTGGTGTCGCTCGGGCGGATGCATGTCGGTCACGACGGGGGGCGTTCGGACGTCACGGACGTCGCGACGGTGAGGCAAACGGAGCTGTGGTGTGGACTGCCACTACCTACCACTACTCCTGCTACTGGCGACAAGTCTGTGGGAGCGTCGCTGTTTGTAGCGGCTCGGGCGGCATCAACGTCGCCGCGTGGGAAGCCGTCCCGCAGCAAACCACAGTTACAGTTCCAGTCGAGCGCCTCGCCTGCGCTTCACAACCGACAGCCAGCTCGTTTGGGACGAGCAGCCCCGCTCTGCATTCGCACTGGGGTTGGCTACACGGGCGTCTAGCCATGGGTGGAGTCCTTGGCATGGGCATCTATGAGTGGTATGAGATTCGACTGGCTCCTAGCAGAGGCATCTCCGAGTTGGCAGGGCTTCGACTGGCACAGCAGTGGACATCTACGAGTTAGCATAGGCTTCGAATGGGTCCAGCAGAGGCATCTACGCGTTGGCATGCGCTTCGGATCGGTCCAACAGAGGGCATTTACGCATAGTAGCATGGGCATTGGACTTCGGCATGGGCATCTACGAGTCCTGGTGTGCTGGCATGAGCAGATACCTATACGGGTCCCAGCAGTGGCATCAACGCCCTCGCAGTGGCACCAACGTCGGCACCACGCAACTTCGGAGAGGAGTTGTACCACACAGTCAAACACCAGAACGACATGTCACCCGGGCCGGGCATCCTGCTCCCACTGCGACGCCCTCGACGGTAGCACCGGCAGCTTGCTCCTGGCCATGGCACGGAGAGCTGTTCTAGCAGCGTTCTAGCATCTGCTCCTGGCCTTGGCAGCGGTTCTAGCATCTGTCCAGCATCTGTCCCGCATCTGCTCCTGGCCCTGGCAGCGGTTCGAGCATCTGTCGAGCGTCTTCCAGCATCTGTCGAGCATCTGCTCCTGGCACTGCTAGCATCCGCTCCTAGCACTGTCACGACGTATTCAGCTGCCCTGGCCCGCCTGGCACTGGCATCTTTGCGAGCATCTCCGGGGCCTCTGGCCGCCCCTTGCTGCATGGCTGCGCTATGCTTTCCAGGACCCGCCGCCCTGGATTCCCGCGCGCACACTGAGTCGCGCGCCCACTGAGTCGCGCGCCCCTCTACCTTACTCGACTCACTTCGTTCAGCCTGCCCACGACTCCTCCCCGCCGCGATCTAACTGCCCCCATCCCTCAACCCGCTCCCACTCGCTGCTGCGCTGTGCCCATCATTGCCCCCTCGTGCAGCACGCCCCTCGCTGTTGACTTCGGTTCTGCACGCCCTGACGCCCAAGCCTGCCGTCGCTCCGCCCGCGGCTGACCCTGCTCGCTTCATCGTCCGCCATCGACGCCATTTGCCCTCCCTGGGCCCAGCGCCTCAGATTTGGCCTGCTCCGCTGCGCGCACCCACTGGCTCCCACTCCTCCCACGGGCTCCGCATCCATCTCCAGGGCTCGCAACGCCCTGTTCCAGCTGCCCAGGACTGTCCCCGGCTCCATGGTAAGGACGACCACGCTGCGTCAAGGCTGCTGGACCGCATCCTGACCCTGCCGGCCCCCTCCTGCCTCACCTCCAGTGCTGAGTGCTCCTCCGCGCTCGTCTGCCGTCCCCGTGCCCACTCTCTCCCTCTGTCCAGCGATGACGCGGTCGCCAACCTCTCATTGCCGTGCCTAGCTCTGACTCTACCTCGGCCTCACCATTGGGCTCCGCTGAGCCACTTGCCTCAGACTCGTGTTTGCCTGTGTCTGACCCAGCAGCCGCATGGCCTGAGCGGTCATTGAGCCCATAACATGGAAGCCGGAGATCCAGACGCTGCGCTGCAAAAGCGCCCTCGTCTGGGCTCCCTCACTCCCCATCACCACGGCGGTCCACTCTATCATTCTGCAGGCCTGCCTCCACCGCACCACCCCCAAAGGCCTCACCCTCTCTCTCAAGCGCCCTCGCCGCCAAATCACTATCCTCCACACAGCCTGCCGCCCCCCACGCCCTCCTACCCTCCGCCCCATCCCGCAGCCTCCTTCGACGCATCCCGCGCTCTTCCAACGCCCTCACCCCTCACCCAGCGCCCCAACCATGGTCCTCCCGTGAGCCTCCCTCCGCGGTCGTACTCCCAGGACTCAGCATACCAGAGCCGCCCTCCCGGGACACCCACCCAGCTTGCGCCTGCAGATCCGCATCGCCGCTCCATTGCCAGCAGTGAAGGCCACCATCCTCCGCACCCAATGGATCATGGACCTCAACCGCATCAACCGATGTGGCAGCCAATGCCATATGGCCACCACCCGAACGGCCTCCCTCCCGCCGGCGTGCCTCACAACGCCATGCCCACGGGCTTGCCGAATGGCAACACCATTGCCAGCCCGCAGGAACAGTATGCCCCGCAGCCCATCTCTTCTGACCAGATATATCCGCCCAGCGGTGTCGGACAGTACAACCAGTCTGCCTCATATGGGCCGGCTGGTTCCCAGTATGGTGCCATGAAACGGAAGCAAGTGCGGGCTACTCAGGTACGCGCCTTGGACGACGTTGCTCTATTGTGCCTTTCTAACACAGTCGCAGGCGTGTAACAACTGTCGCACACGGAAACAGAAATGTGACGAGAACAGACCGTGTTCATTCTGCAAAGACAACTCGTACGAATGCGCGTATAAAGATGTGCCGGTCCCAAAGTAGGTCTTCTGTGGCCCCTCTATGAGTTCCGTAAGTAGACTAACGAGCCGAAGACAAGATCGCACTATGCGAGAAGTCCTCGATGTCATGACACGCCTTGCTGACAAGGTCGATAATCTGGACCGAGAGATGAAGAGACGATTGCCCAAGCAGGAGCCTAGTAGCAGTGCCGTCTCGCCCGAGTACAACTCTCCCACAGCTCCTTTGGATCCAGCGAACACTTATGGGCGTACTATCGCAACTCGGGCTCCTTCAGAGATGACCAGTCCGGACAGTATGCCAGCCATGCACGGCCCAGCTCATGATCCGATGAGACACAATTCTAATCTAGGAGCCCCTATCAAGATGGAAAGTGCAGTAGAGAGAACGCCGCAAGTAGTCGCATTTAGAGAAGATCCGTCCCCAACCACCATAGAAGAGTCGGTTCCCGGAATGGAGGATGCATTGCCAGCAGACCACACGACCCCAGCCCACAAGCTGCTCGATGTATGGCCATCCATGCAGCCCTTCTACGAGCATACAGGCGTCGAAAAGTCAAATACTAACTATCCATTGGAACTTGAAGAGAGACGCGGCTTACTACGGATTTACGGAAAAGGCCAAGGAACGGATCTTAATGACGGAGCCCAAGCACCGTCGAGCCCTGCTAACAGCAGTAACGGCGAAGGTCAAGACTCGTCGCCATCTCCGCGCGAAGGCCTTTGGGGAACTGGGTTTACGACCGGGTCTCCGCCAGACTACCGTCAATCCGTTGGTCCGTCTACTCCAGGTGGTGGAGTCACTTCCGACTGGAGTAGCAAAAGTAACATAGGCGGTCAAAACCCGGATGGATTACTGAAGCTGGACGTCGAGACGGTACGCAGCCTGCACAGGAGCTACCTCCAGAATATGGACATTCTACATCCTTTCCTGGACAAGAGGCGGTTGGCCAAGATGGTGGAAAATTTCATGCTTTGGTACAGCCCCGACGTTAAAACCTCCTATTCTCCTGTATACGGCGGCGTGCCTAGCCACGTCGCTCCAAATGAGCGTTTCGCTGGTCAGAAGAGGAAGAGATCAAGCAACCATGGCGACCCGGAAACTGGCGGTTATCCTTCTACAAGACGGCCTCCCCCCGAGCGTTCAATTGGCAATGCCATTGTACTCCTAGTTCTTGCCCTGGGAAAGGTATGCGAACATAAGAAAGTGTTACCAGGACCTACGGGCGAGATCCCTAGTCCTGTTGACACAATGCGATCGCCAGGAGGCATGAATGCTACAATGGGCGGAAGCCCTCATTCGGACAGGTTTCACTACGCTCAGAGAGCCCATCCATCCCAGGACAGCAATGCGAGCAACATCGACATACTACCAGGACTGGCCTACTATGCATATGCAACGGACATCCTAGGAAACCTCCATGGTGGGAACGAAGTATCTCATGCGCAGGCCTTCCTACTCGCTGGATTATACATGGGCCAGTACGTTCGGGTGTTGGAGAGCTGGAGTTGGATTAACACAGCGTGTCGTGTGTGCCTTATCTTAGTGAAGAAAGATGAGAAGAACCTCGGGCTACATCCCCAGAACAAGCTAAATAGTATCGATGCCTACAAGCTCAATCTGCTTAAGTGCGTTTACTGGACATGTCTTCAACTAGAGAGGTGAGCGAGCAGATATCTTAACTTTTAAATGGGTTACTAAGACATGAAGCAGTGATATTCTAGCGGAATTGAGTACCTTGCCACCTAGCGGCGTATCACGATACCAGTCGGTAGTTGGTCATCCTACGGGGGTCTACGAAGAGATGCCCATGGAGATTGGAGAGGACGAGAACTTGACGTGGTACTACTACTCTGCCCAGATTCATCTGCGTAAGATTTTGAACGACGCACATAAACAGCTCTATACAGTCCACAGTAAGCCGAACCATTCGCAACCACTGTCAGGTCTATGTTGCTGATTTGTTTATAGAACCAGCCGAGGAAGCAAAGCGAGATGTGAGATGGGCTGGCCATGTCCCAAACACACTCGAGAAACAACTCCAACAATGGAGAGAGCTCCTACCACCACAGCTACAGTGGAACGACAATGACCCGCCGTCTACGGACATTAATACCGCCCGAATGCGCGCCAAGTACTACGGAGCGAGATATATTATCGCGCGGCCGTTCTTGTACATCGGCGTCCACAAGATGGACCTCCCCCCCTTGGCCTGCGACTCATCACAGCTCGGTTCACCTTCTACCCCTTCTACCCCTGATCAAGTACAGGCACGGGGAAACATGCTAGTGGAATTCAATGCCGAGCAACTGCGACTGATCGAGGTCTCGAAACGATGCGTAGACGCTGCTATACAAAGTACTGTTGCATTCGATCGAGTTGGAGTCGACCCGTCGCTTCCCTGGAAGCTTGGTGACAGCGACCACATTCCAGAGCGGTTCATTGTTACTAACATCTTTGGAACTGCGCATGCGTAAGTTTTCGTCACACGCCTTGTATGTTCTTCTGTTCTGACTCGTCATAGGCAATTCGGAAATGTGCTAGTTCTGGCAGCTGTTTATAAGTCTCGCCTCCGAACGGCAGTAGGCCTCAGCAAAAGTACCGTGGACGCCCTTCTATTACGAACGATCAAGGTTCTACGCCGGCTAGCGCCCAATTCTCCTCCACTAAAGATCGACGCTCAGATTCTGGAGAACACTCACAAGTTCGTCAACGGCGAGAAGCGAGACGATTCAATGTCAAGTGTCAGCTTTACGGGATCTGTAAATACGTAGCTAACACCTCTTCCCGATATTCACCAACTCACAAAGCCGCGTCCAGAGGCGATGCTTGACTTGCTCTGATCGTCGCCCAACTCCGCTCCAAATCCGCCGGCCTTCAAGTCGATCTATATGTAGATCTTCAACGACCTACCAACACTACCAACACCAATTTGCATCCACCACTTTTTTCAGGACCCATTCTATCGCATTTGTCTTTTCATATATACCCAATCCGTAAACGGAAGCATACTACGGGGGCGGCTATCTGTTATCCAGCGCTGCATATTTCCAGCTTTGCATCGCATCTTCACCTTTTCTCCGCTGCTGCGCCATTAACGCCATCCATCGTTTTGCCTTTCTTCCTTGGCCGCCACCCCCACCAAGCAAGGACTACGAAAATTGAACCGCGTTACAAGCCAGCTGCTCCTACCTTTCGAATTTTTCCTTTTTCGTCAAATTGGGGGGCATCGGCCCTTGCATCTCGGGATCGGGATTTGCAAAGAAATTTAAATCAACATCTGGTGGCTAGCGCTCGTATATTCAACAGCATTTTTACTGGAGTTGCATGTGCTTTTTTTCGCTTTTTCTTTTCTTAATATATCCGTTTTGTGAGAGGGGTAGGCGACGGAGTTGCGGGGCGTGGCGTACTGCGCGGTGGGTACGCTTCCCGGCTTCCTCTTCCCAGAGTTAGGTTGGCCGCGTTGTGGGTCTTTCCCCAGGGCACTTCAATGCTGGAGGATCCGGGACCGCATCTCTCGCTTGCGCAGCCCTACCTTTTTTTGCAAAAAGGTTTAACAACGCCCCCTTCGATCTCGGCCTCGTCACTTCCAGGAGGGGGGGGGGGGCTTTGTGTCCTCGGTGTTTCCCGGTTTCCGGTTCCGGTAAGCGCTGGTGCTGGTGCTAGATCGGGTGGATAGGTGGCTTGGAGTTTTATCCCGGATCCAGTTCGCAAACCCGTCATGTTATTTTACGCGTTCTGATTCTGACGGCTGCACCTTGCATTAACGAATAACTCCGCTTGGGGAGGAACCGGCGGCTTTTTGTGGTTTCGAGAGGAGAGGAGAAGAATGGGAGGGTAGGGGGAGCGTTATATGTGGTACAACATGATGCGTACGATCTGAGGGGGAGTAAGGATGTTGGGGGCGGTAGACTAGCTGTCTGTAGAACGACGATGAAGACGAGACTATCTGATAGTTACTTTTACTCCTTGGATATGCAGTGACTTTGGAGATCTGACGACCTCCTGACACCTCTGATATATATGACTTAGGTGTAATAACAATAGAACCCTGAAAAATTTGTCTATTGACGCAGTAAACACTTGATTTAGCTAACAAACGCCTTACCCGCCTAAAGACACGCCTAGTCCACCTAATCTACTTTCCTTCTCCTATCCTCTTATCTTCCAGCCACTCTCCAAACACCCTCACCACCCCGCCTCGAAAAGCCTCCTCGCTCATGCCCCCCCCCCCTAAACGCCCCACGCAATTTATCCAGGAGCTGCTCATTTTCGCTGCAAACAAGCGACCGCCCTCGCTTTTTTTTTTCATTCCCTTCAGACACCTCCGTTATTACGCCTCTTCTTGATTGTATCATATAACGTACCACACTCTCCCTGCTCCAAGCGCCTTTGGAAAGGGAGCCCATGTGCCTATGGCAGGAAAACGGAGGATGGGATGCGTCAACAAGCTAGATTCAGTGCAGATGTGCTGGAGTTCTGCGGGATGGGACGACGGGGAGGTAGATCAGATGCGGTAATATGCTGAAATTTGAGCGGGGGTCGGGGGGAAGGCGAGACACGCTGAACAAGCCCGGGATTGGAAAAGAGGTTGATAGGGGAGCCTGAGGAAGAGATGACGTGAGGATGGATGGATGGATGGATGGATGGATGGATGGGGAGGGTTGCAAGGAGAGGTATGAATGATGATGTGTATTGATGGCACCCATGTCGACGAACTACCTGGGACAAGACGAAGGAGAAGAACCACGCAAAGACTTCTTCCTACGGTTTCATCGCGGTAGGCACCGAATATTGACAACACACTTCCGTGATTTCTATTCTATCATTCATTCGATTCGCTTTTTAACAGAACAGAAAGGCACTAAGCTCCCCTCTCACTCCAGCACCCAGCAATCCGCATCACTCGTTACTGTGGCTGAGACAGTTCTTAGACACTGATTACTCAAGTCGATGGCCCGCGCCTGCATCCATTGACCCTCCAGTCACAAGCTCGTCTACCCACTCACCCAACAAGCCTCAACCCACTAGCCGGCGCCCCAATATGACAAACCTCACAAACACTGCACACGGTCCCCTTGTACTTTGCCTGATACTTGACCGCGCAGAACGGACACGCGGCGCTCGGACTGCCGCCATAAATCGGCGTGTAGCTCTTCGCGCACACCTCAAAGTCGGCAAACGTGTCAAAGTCAATCTCGGTAGCATCCGACGGGTTGCGCTCGCAGACCGCCTTTGTCTTGCGGGCGGTTTCCTTGAACTTGGCGTTGGCGGGGCGGTCAATGAGGCCGTTGGCGAAAGACAGCGCGGACGAATGCTGCTTGTTTTTGTTGGCGAAGTTCATGGCGGTGAAGAGCGTGATGGCTTTGTGCTGGGGCTCGAGCTCGGGGACGGTGAAGTAGGCCGAGAGCTCGAGGGCGCGCTTCTTGATGTCTTCTGGGAAGGGGGAGAGGTCGGTTGGGGAGGAGGCGATGAGGGCGCGGCGTTGGAGCTCAATGGACATGGCGAGGATGTATTGGGCGGCGGTTGTGATGGTTTTCTTTGCCTGTGAGGTTTGTCAGAATTTGGGTTGGACCCTTGAAATTTATGGTACGTACGTCGCTCAGCTCTGACTGTGACGACACAGCGTTTACCATAAGGAGTAGGAGAAGTTTCTTGAAGATTTTCACGCCATCTTCAAGCTTGTTCTTGACCATAGCAGACTTTCCACCCTGGAATTCGCCGGCTGTGATGGATTCGAGGTCGCGAGGGATGACAGGGAGAAGCTTTCTCGAGTCGGTCTCGTCAACTGTCCTGCGGACGTAATTGACCAATGACGGTAAGCCTGGATTGGCGGGGAGGAAAGTCCTTGATGCCTGGTAAATCTCTTCGAACCGGGCTTGTAATGGCTGGAAGTTGACTGCGCCGACCTGTCGGTTTAGCAGTTGCATCGCGGTTTCGAACGAGCCGGCAGCAATGTGGTCAGCCGCAATAGGTGAGTTTCGAGCCCACATATCAGCTTCGCTACTGCCAGCTCCCGCATCAACACCCTCAACGTTGACGAAATCGCCCTCGTCCTCGACATCGACGTCGTCGCCCATGTCCCAGCCGCCCACGTCTTCGTCCTCTTCTCCATCGTCCAGCTGGCCGGTAGCACTGACTTCTGGTTCCAAAAGGTCTTCGTCACCGTGGCCATTCGTAGCCGGCACATCATCTTCGATGCCTTCTGACTGGCCCATCAATGCTTTCTCAAAGATGGATGAGGATGTGCCACGAACAGGCCAATTGGCCTTAAAGGTAGGAACGATTGGCCTCACTGGTGTTAACGGCTTGCCTAGAGTTGGAGCACTGATCTGGTCTTCAGTGAGTCCACTAGCTTCCAGAATTGATTGGGCTTGCTCTTCCAGGCCATGCGACTTGGCGGTCATATATGCCAGCGGATAAAGGTCAATCTCCTGGAACATATCAATCCGGTTTTGTACGTCTCCTAGATACAGCGCATTCTGGAATCGTGCCGTCATGTCACCACGGTGCTCGGCAATTTTGGCCATTCGTTTTAGCTTTTCTTGATCGCCGGTAGCAAGGTATAAGAACGAGAGCTTGTCGAAATTGCGGAGCTTCTGGTAGGTCATCTCTACAACTTGGTGGTTTCCGTGAGCAAGAGCCTCGGTACTCAAGCGTTGCCAGAGCTGCGGGCGGTCAAGCTGCTTGGCCATCTCAACCGCAACTTCAAGGTTGCCACATTCTATGGCAAGCTCGAAGCGAGTCTGTGGATCCTGGACGAATTGTAGAGCGATTTCGGGATATCCTTTCTTCTGGAGATACGAAATGATGCTTTGACCAACTAAACTGGATGTCTTGATGATATTCAACATCTCGTCGTAGTTTCGTTTAACTAGGGCGAGCTTGAACCGATATTCGGTCGGGTCGATCTGGAGTACCTTGGGTTTCGCCGCACGGTCCAGGCAGTACACATTCCGGCCCTTCACACGGACTAGGTAGACGGTAGTATCTAGCGTTCGTACAATGCCGTTGTCGCCATTCATGAGTGTGTATTTGATATGATTCAGAGTGGAATAAAGAAGTATGCCAGCGTCATCCCATGTCGCGCTCTTGATCCGAATGGTCTCATGGAGGGTGCTAACTTGCTCAAGGGTCTTCGTAACGATGGTAACGTTGTGCTTGCTCAGGAGAGCTGCATGTAGACCATCTGAGGACCAAACAACGTACTTGACGCCGTTGACAGCCAGTTCGGCAATGTTAGTTTTCCGCTGGATGTCATACAACACAACGGAGGTAGCAGTGACAAGTAGAAGGCATCCCGTGCCGCCAAAGTAGATGTCTGTTGTGCCATGAGGAGGCTTGATCGTCTTTGTTGTCGAATTTGACAAGTCCTTGATGTCAATCTGCTGGTTGGACTGGGTAAACACAGCGAATCGATTCCTCGCGACAAATACGGCCGAGTTTCCAGTCCCACGTTTGGTGTCGGTTGGTTCCACGGCTCCAGTAGCATCTCGGGGCAGGCTGATGAGCTCGTAACATCCACCGTCCGCGGGAGAAGTGACCAGTATGGCTCGCTCGGCTGGGTTGTAAGACAAAGTTCGAGGAGGGACCCATGGGCTCCCAAGTTTCTTAAGGGACAGCATTGATGGAGACTCGATGCTCTTCGTAAAGTCGTATGAGCGCACGTGCTTCTCTTTTGTGATGTAGAATAAGTTATTCTGGTAGACCGAGGAGGCTGGTCGCTCGCGTTCTAACTTGAAAACCATGACACCGTTGTCATGACCAGCTGCAAAAAGGTTAATCTCCGGATGAGCTGCAATGACCCAGAAACGGTCGTTCTCTCGCTTGAAAGATTGGACGGAAGTCCGCTTGTTCAAGTCCCATACGCGGATCGTCTTGTCTTCGCCCACAGATAATATTAGATCCTGATGGGGGTGGAATAAACACGCGGAGGCATTCTGGAAATGTCCTCGGCACGTGTCGACTTCCCAGGCCTTGGTTTCCGACATTCTCCAAAGCTTGACAAGACGGTCGTCGCCAGCGGATACAATCAAGGGTAGCGTAGGGTGGAACGCAACCCAATTGACACCGCGATCGTGTCCTTCAAGAACGAACTTCACAACGGCGTCTGTGTTGCCAAACATATCGGCCTGGTTGGCGTTTGCCCTAGCCATCTGGTCCTCAAAGGTCAAAGACGTCGGCGCAGAGTGCTTCTTCCTAAGGCCTGATATATCCCACACTCGAACGGATTGATCGAGGGAGGCGGAGACTATGAGGTCGTCTTTGGGGTGGAACTGGGCACACATCGTGTAGTGGTTATGGCCGGTCATCGTGCAGACTATCGTATGTTAGGACTTGTGCCAATCAGATTTACTTCTAAGAGAAGAACTTACTCAGTGATCTATTCTGCCAGTTCCAAATTCTGATTGTCTGCATAACCCAGTTAGGGGAGCCAAGGTCGAAGAGGTATATTCATCCTTACTTGGTCGTCCGAACTGCTGACAATCCAAGGGAGATCATGGTGGAAGAACACCGTCCGCACGTAGTCGAGATGTCCGTTCAAGGTAAAAAGACCTAGTATTTATTAGCATCCCGAGACCGCCGCTTTCAGGAATGGTTGAGCTCATACAGCGCCTAAATGGAAGATTAGTCCAACTTCTAGATTGAAATATAGTTTCACATTACTGACCTCGAAACGTAGCTCCAGACTTTGATCTAATGGCATGTACAGATTAGCTAGAGCTCACATTTGTGTTATTGGGGGAATTGGCATGGACATGACCATGTCATAGCACAGTGAGGCCCGAATACGTGCTAGTAGATTGAATATGAGGGAGTGCGCACCTTATAGTCGTCGCCGCCGGACACAAATCTGTCCCACATTAACATCTTGCCCTAAATTATGCTCTTGTTTAGAATGCTCACAATGGCTGCGTCTTGTGGAAATCGATACCCCGAACAGGGCCATCATGTTCTTCAAAGCGGTCTATTAGCGTTCCCATGCGATAGTCCCATAGCTGAATGGTCGACGAGTGCAGCGACACGAGTATCCATGGCCTGCGCGGCGGTCAGCGGAGGAGGGAAGTAGGGGTCGATTTGAGGGCAAACCTCTTGGGATGGAAGGCAATGCCCTTTGCCCTGGAGGATTTTGATTCAAACTGCGAAACAATCAGCGGTGTTATATTGAAGCTATCGAGAAGCTGCCTACCTTGGTCAACATGGACGGTGAAGACATGGTGGAATTGTGGGGGAAGCCGCAGCTTCAAGCACGCAGGAGGGTGCCCTCAGCGTCGCGTCCAGGCAACGATTTAATTGTCGGGGGGAGAGGAGGTCGAAGGAGAACTGAGCGGCGGTATATGGGCGTGAGGGATGTTGGGTAGCGTCCTAGCCTGCCATTCGCATTTCTCGAAGTGGCCCTGGTGGCCTCTGTCGAAATGCCAAGGCCAGTTGCAGTCTAAGACTTAAAGAGTTAGCGCGGCACAACCACTTAGTCAGCGAGTCTGTCTCACGTGATCCCTGATAAATTCAACGTCAAACAACAAACAACGCAACCACGCCCCGTTCCTATTCACTCCCCGTGACCTGCTGAGGTAAGCTCACTACGGCTTCGGCTTGCCTGGACGGGACAGCCTCGATTCGGGCCTTGATGCCAGCACCCCGCGCTTCCGTCGCCAATGGCCGCGCGCAGATTTGCTCGTGAGCGCAGCCAGCATGCCAGCGTGCTGCGTTATGACCGCAAGAATAGACGTGGCAGCCATTGGCCTGCTCTGGGCTGCAGGCTGAGATTGCGAGAGGCTGCAGAAACTGCTAGCGACCAGCTCTGCCGCTAATTGCTGGCCGACACATTTCATGAGGGCTATCGGAAGTGTCGACAAGGAAGCTCCTGTTCAAATTGACCCGCACCACCGCCGCCAGCTCACTCTTGAAACGCACCTGAAATATCTCGCCCTCGCACACCATCCTGGAAGCAAGGGATCGTGAGCTCTGCTGGCCCCTCTCCGTCGTCTTTCCACCACACTGCGTCCCCCGATTCGGCCACCTCTCGCCCGTCTGCCTCGGACTGACCACCGCTCACTGGCTCCTTAGGTCTGCTCCGACCTGCAATTCCTGCATTGCTGCCTATAGCACACTGGACTCCAGCCCGCCCGATAAGCCAAGCACGCTGCAGGGACTCTCTTGCAAAAGAGCCCGCCTATCCGCCCTACGACCGTCGCTCAGACATCTCCGTCAAACACGCCCGACATCCCAGAAAATGATATTGCTCACGAAAACTATACTTCACAAACCAAGATTAGAGCCCCTTCGCCGCATCTTAATACCTTGAAGTCGCTGCGTCGCATTGCTACCAACTCCGCCGTTCTTCGTTTTTGGCGGGTCAGCCAGATTCTCGAAAACCTCCGACATCACCGCTTTGCCCCACGATGGAGGGGCACCACAAACCTCCCCCTTTCTCCGTTTCCAACGGCCAGCCATCCTCGCCGCCGGCCACGCCGGGCTCCCGCTCGCATTCACGCTTCCCATCGACGGCCACCCATACTTCGCCGATTTACAAGCGAATGGGTCTGTCTGTGCTTGCCCAGTCACCTCCGCTGGAATTCATAGAACCCATCGGACACGGACCACAGTTCCATTTTACGCGGCCCCAGTCGAGGAATATATCGTCGCACCCCTCCAGCGCCTCTGGTCGCGCATGTGCTACTAGCGCTCAAGAGTCGGATGACGATGATGACTCGGACGCAGCTGAGTCCGGAAAGGAAGAGCAAAACCCCCCTCGCAAGGTCGAACATGCAGACTTCGTACTAGAAGAGCTAGAGGAGAGCGATCCGGGATATGATAGTGAAACTGAGGTAGTGCGGCCGGACCAGTTCGAAGATGCCAAAAGTGAGCAAGGATTGGGCGAACGTCTGGACACCGACACAGGGATAGTCAGCGGCTTCTCGAAGCTGAAGTGCGAAGGGGATTCAAACGACGAAGAGGAACAGAGACGCAGCTACAGAAAGAAAAAAAAGCGTTGGAGCGCCGGAATCTTCAAGCGCAGTCACAGTCAGAGTGTCGGGAGCGACTCGGATATCGAGGACAACGAGGCTCTTGACGCCCATGATGTTGGCTCCAGCGCCCGCCGGCTGCGCCGCAGGGTCCGTGGACCTATTGATAACCGGTCGTCTTTGATCTTCGAGGATATTCCCAACATGAACATTCTCGAGGTTGAAGAGCCAGAAGAGGGTGGCATTCCCAAAGGGCCACCATCAATCCCGTCAGATGACGGATTCACTCTCGACGAACTTCCGTTTTGGGTCTTGGAAGATCCCATGGATGTCGATTTGGAATCTTCCTAGGGCTGTGGCTTGCTTTTGTTGCTGGCGCCATGACCCTTCCCTATTTACGCCACGGTAACGCCAGCATCCGACAACCTGCATATACCTTGAAGCGTTTGCATTTCTTGGGCTTGGCTTTTTTGCATTTCTCAGCGAGTCGTCAGCGCCTGGATTTCTGTTCTTTATCATCGGGCGTATTTTCTTCTTAGATACTATTGACGCTACCGTCTCGGGAGCGCGTAATCCGAAATCAAACTTCCTATTTATAGTGCTGACATTTTTATGCCAAGAACTGAGCTTTATTTTGACCTCTAATACGTGGGCAATGCCCACTTAGACTGTCTAGCATCACTGCCAGGCTTGGCGCCACAGAAAGTGGCAGTACACGAGTCCACGCGCTTACGAGTCTTGATTAGTTTCTATGCTTAGAACCTGAATTGTCGTATCATGGATGGCTTCATCAACTTTTCCGACACTGTTTGGGGTCCTTCGTTATACTTGCGAAAACTCCAACTGAATATGTAGTTCCGATTTTGACCAGCCTGGGAACTTTCTGGGCTTCCTAGGCGAGGTTTTGGTGGACTGCCACTTTTTATAACCCCGAGCTTGAATATCGAGCTTCCATATCCAACGTCAGAAAGTTGATGCCAAGGCTTGTCTGAGCTAATTCACTGCAACTACACAGCTACCATGGACAGTTAGTTCCACGCTCAAGGTACAATGATCAGTAAATATGGTTATAAACTTAGACTCTGGTTACGCTAAGACATGAAACAATGCGGAACGATCACGGCCGTAGCTTCTGATCTCAGCGAATGTGGAAGCTAGGTACAGTACAGTAGTATGGTTGCCTGATTTCTTGGTTCACGCAGGGTTAATGGACTTCCGCTATCCGCTTTACGAAGAAGCTCCACTCCCTCCGCATAGTCTATTTCCTTTGAATGATGGCGTCAGCTCATGGTGCTTCTAGATCATATAAGGAGCCATGAAAGTCCAACGAATAGTCCGTCACGTTCACTTCATTACACACGTTCACATCTTCAGTCTTATTTCCTACTCTATCTTTTCTTTTCCTTGTTTCCTTTGTCTTCTTCTTTTCTGGGGTTTCCTTTCAGCAATTCCAAGATCATAATGTCTTTCTCAATCATAAGCGTTCTCGTCGCGGCGCTCGCACTTGGCGGCGTCTCAGCTCTCCCCACTGAGTTTAAGCGTGCCAATAATTCCACCCCTCCTGCTGTCGTCGACAATACTCAGCTGCTCATCGATATTGTGCAAGCTCCAACGGCAATCAAGAAGTTCCAGAAGATCTTGACGGTTGACGGCGCGGGGGAGGAACTCCTATCGGGCGATGCCCTGAAGGCGCGTGTTGTCTTCGACTTCAATGGGGCCACGCCTGCCACCGGTGCTACTGGTATGTCATAGCGAATCCATCCTACTCGCAGTCATACTCACATTTCACTAGGGGGCGCACTAAAAGCAGCAAACGGCGAAACCTTCCCCGTCAGCAAAGGCCTCGGGATCTCAACCACCCTCGGGTTTCTCGACCCATGCGGATTAAACACGTAGCTGCCCCATCCTCCCCATCCTCTCTTTATTTCCTGACGTGTATCCAGCCCCCACATCCACCCCCGCGCCACCGAGTTCCTCACCGTAGTCGAAGGCGAGCTCATCTCCGGCATGGTCCTCGAAAACAACCTCGTCACAGGCGACAAGCAAGAGATCACTACCGACCTTCAGCAATTTCAAGGCACCGTCTTCCCCCAGGGTAGCTTCCACTACCAATTCAACCCTTCCTGCGACAACAAGGCCACATTCGTCGCCGCTTTGAGCTCTGATGACCCAGGCACCACGCAGATCGCCCAGAATGCCTTCCTCCTCGACCCCGATGTCGTCTTGGATGCTGCGGGGATCCTGCCGGATAAGATTAGTGCGGAGGAGTTTGAGAAGTTCCGCAAGGCGCTGCCGGTGAATGTGGCGACGGCTGTTAATGCGTGTAGGGTGAAGTGTGGGATGACATTTTAGGGGCATTGACTGAGGGCTTTGGGGGCATGGGGGGTTGATTGGGAAGGGCATTTCGTGGGGTCTTGGTTTTGCATTGCTCTGGCGTTTTGGTTGGTGCTTTTTGCGAGTTTGATGAGTATAGACCTTTCTTGACAGTCATTACCCAGAGTTGCTTTTACTTCAGTATTCGGCTTGTAGTGTAGTCAGCTAGCATATGATAAGGGGAGAAAGTGTGCGGAGTGCAATTGTACTTTCTGCAATTTTGAAGAACGTAGTTCCTTCTTGGCAGTCCTTACCTGAAAGCCATTTTTACCTCTTTAGTAGAGATTGTAGTGAAGTTATCCTTGGAGAGTGACGATGTGGGGCCTGGCACGTGACGCGGAACTGGCGTCACCTCCGCGTGTTGTCTACAAGCATATCCGAGACCACCTGCACATTTAATTTGGTCTGTAAAATTGAACTTATAGGAACGGCCAGTTCAAATTTTGAGGCTCCAGCTGCTTGCAAACATATCCCAAAATGCAGCCCTGAAACTTCACAGGCGCTCTAAACGAAATCGCTATACGTTGCAACTCCTTGATCTTAGAGCCGACCAACGACACCACATCCGCCGATTACGAATAGTGCAACTTGCTGAGGAGCTGAACCAAGTTAAGCCCCAGCTCGACTGAGCACTACAACAATCATGAGAGCAATCCGGAGGTCTTTGCCGGCAAAGGCCCTGTTCTTCCTCGGTGCCCTTCGACCTCTGTGCGCCGCCGCAAGCCCAGGTATCAATGTCGCGTTGACGGCCTCCTTCGACTCATCGCCATATTTAGTAGAGCTATTGTAAGCCCCAGCAACCTTACGCCCCAGAGAGGACGTGTCTAACAGGACGCAGAGAAACGGCAGCAGAGGAGAACGCAACCGCCTACTTCCCCATTCTCGACCGCATTGCTGAAGGCTACTTCGAGCAATCCACGACCTCCCAAGAACTTTATATTAAATTCCTCGATCTCCTCCAAAATGACGGCCACATTACAGATCCAGAAACGCTCTCGTCTTTCCAACTCGCCCTCTCGGTGCACTCTGCCGCCCCGCGAATCGAAGCGCATTACCAATACTATAACACGTCGGTGGAGCCAAAATCTGAGCAAATAGTAGGATCTGATGCTTGGATACAATTTCGTGGCAAACAATACAGTACTCCGCAAATGGACGAGGCTCCGGATGCTATACAGAAATCTTGGTTCGTAGATGTTGTCCACCTGTGAAGATGGGGAGACTAACCGCTACCAGGGTCCCCGAGTTGCCTTTTGACCGTGTCCTCGGAGATCCTTCAAATCCTCTCCAAGCAATTTTGTATGCCGATATAACGACTCGTAGATTTGCCGACTTCCACAAGTCAAGCAGCCAAAGAGCCAGGGCTGGCGAAATTTCATATCGAGTTCGTCATAAAACAAGTAGATCGCGGCCTAGGTCACCACTTGTGGTTAGCGGCTATGGTGTAGAACTTGCGCTCAAGCGCACTGACTATATAGTCATCGACGACCGACCTGCGGAAC
This sequence comes from Mytilinidion resinicola, assembly GCF_010093595.1. Classification (NCBI taxonomy): domain Eukaryota; kingdom Fungi; phylum Ascomycota; class Dothideomycetes; order Mytilinidiales; family Mytilinidiaceae; genus Mytilinidion; species Mytilinidion resinicola. Next base: position 365,480 of record NW_022985471.1, read on the forward strand.
AAGCAGCAGAAAAGGGTAGTCAAAAACCTCTTCAAGGTGAACTTCACGATGAAGACGAGATCACTGACTTGAAACCCTTGTCTGCGTCCGAGCTACGTTTGTTAGGTAGCAATGCTGCAAGTTTCGTCCTGAACAGCGAACAGCCTCTGGATACTCTTCTGAAACTATCACAAGACTTCCCTAAGCATTCTTCGTCCATTTCCAGTCACAATGCATCCGCAGAATTCATCGCTGAGCATAAGAGCAACCGCGAGCAGCTGCTTCCGGCTGGCTACAATGTCATCTGGATAAATGGCGTACAAATCAATGCCCGTGATGTAGACGCGTTCTCGCTCCTCGTACATCTTAGACGAGAGCGAAAGCTGATCAATGGGATCCGTGAGCTTGGTCTCTCCGGCTTAGACGCTATCAACGTTTTGTCGCACTCTGCCATCACAGAGTCCCATATCGACGATGAGCCACAGCGTTACGACTTCCGGGATGAGATAGAAGGCGGTAACGTCATCATGTGGTTGAATGATATTGAAAAGGATAAGAGGTATGAAGATTGGCCTACGAGTCTCGCCGCTGTAAGTTTTACCTTGACTTTCTCCCGCTCTATTTGCTCATATATCGAAGCTCCTTCAACGGTCATATCCTGGACAACTTCCGTCTGTGAGACGGGACATCCACAATGCCATCGTTCCTACGGACTTCTCGAATGGCAAAGATGTTGCCATGGTGGTTGATACCATCCAAAGTCTAATCAAGAGGACCTTCCCGATCCGATGGGGCTTAGTCCCGGCAACGAATTCGCCGGGTGCAATTGCACAAGCCAAGGTGGTATGCCATCTTCACCAGAGCTATGGCCTCTCTGCCGTAATGGTGTACTTGCAAGCTGTAAGCTAGGTAATCCAGATGCATGCCGAACGCTACTAATCTATTCAGTCCGCCAATCATAACAAATTATCATCCCCAGACAAGGCCACATTTGAATCAACTATCAAGCACCACAAACTCCGTAAGGATCACGAACTACTCCAACTAGAACAGGTACTCGATTCGGACCAAGCAGAGCCACGGTTAGCAAGTGCAAGTCAGTATTTGGCGAGACTTGCTTCGAATGGCCCCAATCCTGCACTGTTCTTCAACGGGGTGCCTATCATACGCAATGATGAGTGGTTGCAGTCTATGGCTCAGAGAGCTAACGGGGACCACCGGTCCCTTCAAAAGGATGTCTTTGAAGACGTCTTTAATGAGGACATTTGGCTACCATCCAAATTCCTGGTACAAGCTGCCTTGAAGCGTAACCCGTTGATTATTCCGGAAAACGAGAAGGACGTTAAATTCGTCGATTTGAGCAAACTCGATACCCTTGATGCTGACGTGTTCCAAAACCTCCCACGCTTTAGCGTGCAACACGTAGCGGACGTGGAACAATGGGCTTATATGCTGGTCGTTGCGGATTTTGACAGCAATGCGGGCCTACGCTTGTTCTTCCAGGCGATGGAATTCCGTCAATCTCACCAAAGCGTTGAGGTCGTGTTCATCCATAGTTCTTGCGGTCCTGTCGACCCAACAGGCTTTGCTAGTCGTCTCTACCACGCAGCTCAGCAAGAAAGGCCGCTTGAATACGCGGCCGCAGAACCGATACCGGATGACACAGATGGCCACTCACAGGCATATTGGGACGCTGTTTCGCCTCTGATTGCTTCATTCAACCTCAAGCCAGGCGAGAGCTATGTCGTTGTCAACGGCCGACTGGTTGGACCCATATCAGAGGACCAAGAGTTCGACAAGGACGACTACGCTGCGCTCTTAGCGTATGAGATGAGGAAGCGGATTGGACCTGCTGGCAAGGCATCCCAGTCTCTCGAACTCACTGGAAACATTCAGTCCCCACTAGCGGCCGCAAAGCTATCTTCTTTGATCTCGACCTCTACCATATCGGATGTCCCAGAGGGTATTTTCGAAGCTGCCCCGTCCGTGCGTACGGATATTTTCAACCGCTGGAACTCGTGTTATACGGCTATTACTAAGGGAGACCTCGACACTGCGATCGTACAGGTTGTCGCGTCCATAGATCCGGCTTCTGAAGTTGCACAACGGTGGATCCCGATCTTGAAGGTGCTCTCTGAACTCAATGGTGTTCATCTACGGCTATTTCTGAACCCCAAAAACTCACTTGAGGAGCTACCGGTGAAACGATTTTACCGTTACGTCTTGGAATCGACACCATCGTTCAATGAAGATGGCTCACTACGTGATCTACGGGCCAAATTCAACGGAGTCCCGGCAGATGCGCTTCTCAACCTAGGAATGGACGTCCCGCCGTCGTGGCTTGTTGCACCAAAGGACTGTGTGCACGATCTTGACAACATCAAATTGAGCTCTCTGAAGGATTCAGGTGACATTGAAGCTATCTACGAGCTAGAAAATATTCTGATTGAGGGCCATTCTCGAGATGTTACTAACGGGGTCCCTCCGAGAGGAGCAGAGTTGGTGTTGGGGACGCAGAAGAACCCTCATTTTGCTGACACTATTATCATGGCCAATTTGGGATATTTCCAGTTCAAGGCCAATCCAGGATTCTTCAAGATCCAACTCAAGGCTGGCCGAAGCCAGGAAATCTTCAAGATTGATAGCGCAGGAACCAGGGGATACGGGCCCCAGCCCGGAGACGATACTACCGAGATTGCTTTGATGAGTTTCCAGGGTACAACTCTGTTTCCCCGCCTATCCAGGAAACCAGGCCAGGAAGCAGAGGATGTCCTAGCAGACCCAATTGATATCGCTTCTGATATTGCAGCGACAGGAGCCAAACTGGCCAACAAAGTTCTTTCCAAAGTCGGCCTATCTGGTGTAGATGCTGGCAAGGCTATTTCCAAAGGTTCGGAATGGTGGTCCTCTATACGTTCGAGCACCGGACTGACTACTGAAACCAAATCAGGACCTCAAGCTGATATCAACATTTTCTCCGTTGCAAGTGGCCACTTGTATGAGCGTATGCTGAATATTATGATGTTGAGCGTCATGAAGCACACAAAGCACACCGTCAAGTTCTGGTTCATTGAGCAGTTCCTCTCTCCCTCGTTCAAGTCCTTCCTCCCAACTATGGCCGCCGAATACGGGTTCGAGTACGAGATGGTCACCTACAAATGGCCGCATTGGCTTCGAGGGCAAAAAGAAAAGCAACGCGAAATCTGGGGCTACAAGATCCTCTTCCTCGACGTGCTTTTCCCATTGGATCTGGACAAAGTCATCTTCGTGGACGCCGACCAGATCGTCCGCACCGACATGTACGAGCTCGTCACCCACGACCTCCAAGGCGCACCCTATGGTTTCACACCAATGTGTGATAGCCGGACCGAAATGGAAGGCTTCCGATTCTGGAAACAAGGGTACTGGAAGAACTTCCTTCGCGGCCTGCCGTACCACATCAGCGCGCTCTACGTCGTCGACTTGAAGCGCTTCCGCCAAATTGCTGCTGGCGATCGTCTTCGACAGCAGTATCACCAGCTGTCTGCAGACCCCGCGAGTTTGAGTAATCTAGATCAGGACCTCCCTAACAACATGCAGATGCAGCTTCCCATCCATAGTCTGCCGCAGGAGTGGCTGTGGTGCGAGACTTGGTGCAGCGACGAGAGTCTGAAGGATGCGAAGACGATTGACCTTTGCAATAACCCGGAGACGAAGGAGCCGAAGCTGGATCGGGCGAGGCGGCAGGTGCCGGAATGGACGGTTTATGATGATGAGGTTGCTGCGCTTGCGAAACGAGCGAAGGCAGGAGAGTCACCTCAGCAGAGCAGCGCATCCGCGGACGAAGAAACGACGACGAGGGTTAAAGATGAGTTGTAGATTGCAGAATTGGAACAGCGGTGTACTATTAGAGTAATTTTGGTATAGAGCGAAGTTTGGCACGAGTTGTATGATTAGAAAATATGTAGCATGTCGCCAAATGACATTCACGCTCGGTCAAAATTATTTTTCATTAGTCACGCAGTGGGTGAATGGTACGTATGCAGGTATGCTATCCCTGCGTAGTCCCGAGCCCGAACGGGTGGCCTGGTGGCCAATGACGAAAGTGGATTGAGCCATTTGACGCCCTAGCACCACTCAGCAATGGCGGCGGATTTTTTCCGCACTAGATTTCAGGTATAAGTGAGATTTGCTCTCAGGATTTAGAGGCGGCGTATCTAGGCGGTTTTCTATTTTCTATTTCCTCGAGTCTCAACTAGTCATGTCTCGTACTTCAGTGGAGTTGGCGCCTTTTTCTACGTTTGTTTCGAATCCTTCTACTCAATCGCTGCGAGACGTACTGCATGAAGGACCGCCTCAAAATGAGACCACCATTGCAACAGAGCCGGCGAGCAAGGAAGATGTTTCCAAAGGAACGACCGCCGTCGTGATAGCTTCAGTGACTTGCGTCACTGCCGTCAGCACCCTTCTCGCCGGCCTCGTAACTGTAGGACTTCCCACAATGGCGAAGGATGTGAACCTGGATCCAAGCCTGCTGCTTTGGTACGTCATACAAGCAACAATTTCGAGACAACTACATTTTTTAATGAATACAGCTAACATACTCATTTAGGCCTGTCTCTATCTACGCCTTAACATGCGGTTGCACCCTCCTAATCCTAGGCTCCGTCACGGATGTTGTCGGCTCCCGTATCATGTACCTAATCGGCTGTCTTCTGCAATCCGCCTTCACGCTCGCGTGTGGCCTGTCACGGACCGGGACGCAGCTAATTGTGTTTCGAGCGCTCGCTGGTGTAGCCATCTCCTTCTGTCTCCCGTCCGCCGTCAGCATTATCACCAGCACGTTTCCAGAGGGGAAGAGGCGGAATATCGCCTTCGCGTCCATGGGAGGTGGCCAGCCGATTGGCTTCTCCCTGGGATTGACGCTGGGAGGTGTGCTCTCTGATTCTATCGGATGGCGATGGGGTTTCTACATCGCCGCGATCATCAACACGGTCATCTTCGGGTTGGCCGTGTATGGCTTGCCCCGGAACATCGACTCGCAAGAACCGATCACCTGGACGCGATTATCCTCAGACATCGACTGGATCGGCGCACTAATCTCCAGCGCCTCTCTCGCCATGCTGTCCTACGCCTTCGCGTAAGCCCCTCCACCCCCCCTCCCCACACCCCCTCTAACACCCGCCAGCTCCATCACCGGCAACGCCTCCAACATCCGCCACGCCCCGACCCTCCTCACCCTCCTCACCTCCCTCGCCCTAATCCCCCTCTTCATCTTCTGGGTCGGCCGCCAAGAGCGCCTGCACCGCCCCGCCATCATCCCCAACTCCCTGTGGCGCAACCGCACCTTCACCTCCATCTGCCTGGCCGTGTTCCTCACCTGGGGCGCCTTCAACGCCGTCGAGAGCATGCTCACCCTCTTCTTCCAGTACGTGCAGCGCATCTCGCCCATCCAGACCTCGATCCGCTTCCTGCCCGCGCCCGTCTCCGGTGCCCTGTCCAACATTGTCATGGGCCTCGTCGTGCACCGCGTGCGCGCCGACTGGGCCGTCGCCGCCGGCACCGCCATCGCGTGCGTCTCCCCCTTGCTCATGGCGCTCGCGGACCCCGCGTGGAGCTACTGGGCCGTCGAGTTCGTGGCCGTGCTGCTCAGCCCCGTCGGCGCCGATGTGCTGTTTACCATCTCGAATCTGCTGATTACGAGCGTGTTTCCCGCGAAGACGCAGGCGCTGGCGGGCGGCGTGTTCAATACGGTGGCGCAGATTGGGAAGAGCGTGGGGCTGGCGACGAGCGCGGTGGTTGCGAGTAGTGTGACGGCGCGGGCGGGGTTTGTGGAAGAGGGGGAGAGGCCGCGGGCGCTGATGGTAGGGTATAGAGCGACGTTTTGGTATTGTTTTGGGCTGTGTTTGGCGACGTTGTTGGTGGCGCTTGTCGGGTTGAGGAAGATTGGGAGGGTGGGGGTGAAGAGGGAGTAAATAGGGTTTGGACGGGTGTTTGTGGAGGTGCTTTGGAGGTTTGTGTATATAGGGGGGGTTTTGCGTTGTTTCATGTAAATATTTGAACTGAGTGATTTTTCTGGTATCCTAGAGTCGCGATAAGCTGGTACTGCAAAAGATGCTTTTGAAAGATTCGAACCATCCCAATGAATTAGTCTATAGGTATATCCCCCTGATTCGTCAGCGAAACGCTTTCATTCTAAACCAAACGCCGGCTCCGGCCAGCAGATGCAACGCTAGCAATATCACACCAGCCTCGTTACCCCTAGTCGTCACGTATCTTCACTTTCTCGGCGTATTCGAAGATATTAGAAACGACCTTCTCCTCGATGAGCTCGCCTCGACCACCTGCAACCCGCAGGATCAGGTCGTTGAGAGAGGAGCGGCCGAGGATGTCAACGTGATCGCCTGGTTGTAAAGGTTAGCCCTTGATGATCAAATGGAAGCAAGATGTTCAGAAGAATTAACTCCACCCACCAGTATTCGGCCCACCCCTCGGCGAAAACCTGTCCGGCTCATCCGGCATCTCATGAGTTATGATCTGTACACCTGCTGGGTTGTACCGCTTCATCTTCCAGCCTTTGTTGCACATGTAACCTGTGCTGAGCAAGTTCACGGTCCCATCTCCTTCACCCATGACAACGCCATGGTCAGTGGCGCCATTCGTGTAGGAAGTGTCAATAGTCACGTTCGTCTGGGTCAGCGGGTCCAAATCGTCTTTGTAATAATACGCGCGCTCCGTGTCCTTGCCCACACCGTAGAAACAATAGATCTTCAAGTGTGGAGCGAGAGGTAGACGGGTCTCGAGTGGGTTCACCCATTTGGCGGGTATCATTTGGTTGTGTTCCACTTCGCGCTTAGTATGTGCGACGCCGAGGGAGTAGCTGTGCAGCACCATGTCTTGGTACCAGTCCTCGGTATGGTTGAAGAGGTAGGGTATCGATCCCGTGACTGTGATGTTTTTCTTCGTGTTGGTTGAGTTGTTGGATCTGAAGCGGATGAAGTTTCCGTAGGTGATGTTCTGCCCTGGCCGATCGTCGGGGGCTCCGTTTTCATCTCCCCAGACTTCGTTCCCGCCCATGGGCAGCATGCTCGAGATTCCTGGCATCGATCTGAATATTTCAGCACGTTCGTGACGCGAGAGGAACTTCTCGAGTCCGTATACGGCGAAAGCGTTGAGTTGGGCTGTGTCTTTCATCTCTCCGGATAGGACTGCGGGGATGCCTTTCATGGCTCCAAGCATACATCCACTGATGTTGATCCATGAGTCTACATGGTCGTCCACCCACGATGTTCCACCGTTCCCGTAGCCTTTCGTTTCAACCCAGTGGAAGAAATAGTAAAGAACCTGGGAGCCCATGGAGTGCGAGAGGAGCACCACCTTTTTGTCCGACACTTTGACCGCGGTTTCAATGTGTGCCTTTAAACGGGTATAATACTGGTCCCGAACCTCGTAGTTGGCGTAGGATAGACGCCAATCGTAAGCAGCGGTGAAAGCATTTGTCGGATCGTATCCAATGGACGCCAGATTCTCCAAGATCTTGTTCCATATCCAGTATCCGGTGATGAAGAAGTCTGTCGCGTCGAAACCCTGAGCAGCGCGAAGTTTTATGCCAGGAGGATCCAGTCCAGTTATCTTATCCAGCATGATATGTCTTTTCCAGCCAGCTTTATCTAGCACCAGCGACCGCATCATGGTCCAGGACCCCCACAGTCTTTTTCGAAAGTATTGTCGCGACGACTCTTCTGTGCCCCAGCTCTCTAACCCGGTGGATATAACCCCAGGTATCATAATGACGGGGTGTTTTGCCTGAATACCTTCGCTGCGCGCATGTAAACCGACGGCGAAGGAATCGTAATTAACCGCGGCCTTCTCATGTTTCTACGGAAACATCAGCTCAGTCCACGCCCAAGTATGTGCCTTCAGCATGAAATTACGGACCTGCATTTCCTGCGCATCCCTAACCAACCCGGCGGGCAAAGACTCGAGTATGGAGTCCATGTTCAAATCGGCCAGGGAAGACAGATCGATCATGTCGTTACTCCCAGCAAAGAAGGCCGCGACGGCAATACCGAAGAGGCCTCCCAGCCCAAACACCCATGCATTCCGTCTCTTAGTATTCCGTCCTTTCTTCAAATTGTGTAGCTTCTCCGCCGATATGACGCGCAGAAGCCCCGGGTTGCTCGGATCTGGTGTAGATTCTCTGGAGGGCTCGGTGGAGGAGTCGCCGCCGAAGCCTAAGCGGCGACGAAGGGAAGACATGGTGGTGCGGAGGAGAGGTGAGGGAGGGAGAGGGTCTCGGGGATATCTGAAAGGATGGCCGTCATACCCTTGGCAATTTCGTCGCAAGGCCGTCTCAGACTGCAATAGGCCGTCTCTAGCCCCACCAGGGTGGAACTTATATATCAATTATATAATCCTAATAGACTCTTGAAGAGTGTATACACCTGTTTGCCGCTATTTAAGCTTCCTCAATACCTGTTAAGAACTCTGCATGAACCGTACCTGGATTGTTTTGGGCAACTCTAAGCCACCTGTCGACTAGGTAGTTAGTCCAAAACTCCCCACCAAAGCCACTGCCTCTCCACCATAACCCCTCTCGACTGCTACATACAACGGTATGAGCAACAACAATGCTCCGACAGACATCGCCGACCTGCAATATGTGCAGTACCAAGGCTCCAAGGAAGCGACCTACCTACCCGCCATCCGCCAGCTGATCTCCAAGGACCTCTCCGAGCCCTATAGCATCTATGTCTACCGCTACTTTCTCTACCAATGGGGAGAGCTATGCTATATGGTATGACCCTAGCCCCCGGATCGCTCTTCGATGTCTGGAATCGCAACGATCTGACTAGTTCGCAGGCCCTCGACTCCACCAGCCTCATCGGCGTCGTCGTATGCAAGCTCGAACACCACCGTAGCGGTACCTTTCGCGGATATATAGCAATGCTGGCAGTACAAGAAACGCACAGGGGAAAGGGAATAGCCACGAAGCTCGTGAGCATGGCGATTGACGCAATGACCGCCCGAGATGCGGACGAGGTACCACACCCACCAACTTACACCCATGACGGACCGTACTGAGCCTCTGGTAGATCGTCCTCGAAACCGAAGTCACGAACACGGCCTCCCTAAAGCTCTACGAGCGCCTCGGCTTCCTACGCAGCAAGCGCTTGCATCGCTACTACCTGAACGGCAACACGGCTTTCCGCCTGATCCTCTACCTGAAACCCGGCACAGCAACGAAAGGCGCACAGCAACTAGGTGATTCTGGAGAAATGCTGCCGCAACAGCAGCATTTGGAGCCTGGGTATGGCCCTAGTGTCACGCCAGTATGAACAGGCCTAGATATCCCGTGATTTGACAATGACTCACGGAAGTCGGAGGAGCGATTGCATGATTTGAGATATACCCAGCGTTGCATTTTTGGTGTTGAAACATTTGGGAGCGAGAATATGATATCGTTCCAAGGGATTCTATGGACGACTCCAACTGTTCAGTCGACCAAGAGCAAAGCAAACTACCACCTCTTAACGGGTACCATTGCAACTGGATATTGCCCCCCTGCCTGATAATAGGACAAGCATTTATTCCCTAGCAACAACATCACACTAATGTCAATGGCTGTTGAAAAGAGGGAGATATTCAAGTTCAAAGGGTAACGACGCGAGCCTCACCAGCATTTACCTATCAAGCGCCCAATCAATCCTTCACCTTCATCAAAATAAAAGAGCCCTCCCAGCAGTCCTAGCCAGTCGAACTTCGAAACAAACACAGTGCTGTTACTACCGAACACGCATATGCCACGCGCACGTTCCCCGCTCCCCGCAAGCCCAACAAGAGACGGCGAACACCATGGCCACCACTCTATGTATGGTGCTGAAGAGGCCAAAAAGAAATCATGGACTTGCTGGGAATCGAACCCAGGACCTTTCCCAGTCGGTACACAGTGCTATGCAATGCTAAGGGAAAATTATACCACTAAACCACAAGCCCTTAGCCTTTTCGATACAGGCTCCTCTAATGAGGATTTTTGAGGATCCGACTAATTTTCCTAAATATATCGGCATGCCATCACAGTCGCCATGCAGTCACCATGTACACCTTTTCTGAATCCTGAAATACTACCTCTCCACCCCCCTCAACCCTGTGTTGAAGCGCTTTTGGCGAAACGTCTGTTGGGTGGGGATGCCTTTGCACGGACGCACCCTCGGAGTAATATTCTTAGCTTCGTCATCAGTCTTGGCGCCCCTGGCCCCCATTTACGCGCCCACCCCGCCGCCTTTTCCGACATCTATATTCTCAAAACTCAAAACTCAAACCTGAATCCCGACAATCCCAGCGCACACACACACGCATGCGCCGCAATGATTTTTTTTTGAGAGGACCCGAAGCCCCGGCTGTTGGCAGGATGACCGTCCCCTTCCTCGACGCTTTCCTCTACTTTCCTCAGTCTACCTCGACTTTCCCATCCTCTGAATATCCGACCCTATCTCTCTATCCCTCCGTTCTCCACCATGAATATCTTCGATGACTTAGCTAGGCTACTTGCCGACGATAATATCGACCGTGGACGGAAGGCCGCTGCTGATCTCGCTCCAAACAAGAACAACGCCGCCAATGTCAAGAGGGTCATCCGTCAATGGAACGAGTGGGTGATACCACAGTGTTTCTCGCAGCTCTGACTTACACAAACACAATCTATTAGATATGTGACATCGTACGGACGATCAAATGAACTTTTGGACTTTCATGCTGCTCCATCCTCGCTGCAACTACAGATCTTCTTCCGTCAGCTTGCAAGAACTTCAAAGGGCGAAATTGAGAACATACCCACTGTTCAATATTTGTCAAAGATCTGGATTATAGTCAGAAAAATAGTCCGCTTGCACACTGGCTTCAAATACCCCCAGAGGACATCAGAACGGTGCAACTTGGAGGCAGACCCTCTCACTTTAATGAACCCGGTTGGCTAATACGAACATTCATCAGAGCGTTATTGACCTTTCTAAGCTTGGCGAGGCAACCCTCAAGTCCAAATAGAAGCCCGTTGCTATGTTCCAATCTACCGAGGACATTGTTGAATTCCTCTGGCGCCGCGACGAATTTGAGTACTCTCGTCCTCGGATGAGATCTCAGCTGGCCTGGATCATCTGTACCATGTCCTACGCTGGATTCCGGCAAGGGGAAATTGTTGAATCCGTGGACTGGTTAGGGTTGAATGAAGGAATACATTATAGGGATGTGGATGTACAGGTTTCCCGCTTCCAGGGAGCTCTCCAATACTCAGTCATGGTCCGCCTGCGGAATAGAAAAGGTCAACGTGGGGGAGAAACATGGTAACATTCTCCTAATTCCAAAGCCTCCTACGACTTCTAACTCTGCAGGATGTCCTCGCCGTTTGTCATGGAATCAGATCCTTCCAACTGGTATACCTGCCCTGTCATGCAATTCCTCGGATTCGCGCTTGCGGATGATGTCTACGACGACTTATCAAACATCACCTCGTCCATGAAGCTTCCACAGTCAGCGAACTCTCATACTTTCCAAATGAAAGCCGGCAAAGAACATCTGCCAGTATGCCGTAGGGCCAAGCGTAATGGCAGCATTTCACCTGATAGAATAATGACGGGGAGTTTACTTTGGAAATACTTGAAAGATGTTGGATATCGTTGCGGTTATAAAGAACAGCTCTCTGGGTACGCCTTCCGCAGAGGTTGCGGTAATCAACTTGAAGGTCCACCACCCTATCGCCACTGCTATTTTCCATGCTGGCCCAACATCTTTATAGATACGGTGACTGTTGCCCAAAGACGTCAAGTAATGGGACACGAGGGCAAGTTTGATCAAGTCTTCCAGAAGTACTATGCCTCAGACATCATCGGCATAGATCTTGCCTCTGTCGTCCGGGGAAGGTCTCAAAATCAAGAATACATTGACTTTATGCGCTCTATCACTTTCGGAAGGGATACCAACGCGCCAGTTCCAGCAGGATCGCTTATCAACGAAATCCCGTACGTCGTCTCGGAGGAAGAGCTCGAACAGTTGCGAGTTCCATATCCCAATCAGAAGCGGAACGACCTCGTAAAAAAGGCAAAGAAAAGTCACTTCGAAACGAAGAGAACAGCGTTCTTCACTACCCTGGAACGCCATCAATACTCTCTTGAGGGGGCTAACAGCTTACAGGAAGGCGATAACAGCTCACAGGAAGGCGAGGAGAAACAACCATCATATTCCTGCAAGGTTATGCTGAAATATGACCATGACAGAAGGGCTGTCATTGAGAGCTTTTGGAGCCTCTGGAGCCAACCGCCTAAACCACTGGGCGAAGTATTACGCTCTCTACAGGCAGTGGCGGACCCATCGGCTCGGAAAAGGCATTATTATCCAGGGGCGGAGTTCAAGATTCAGTGCTTCTGCCCGAACTTGAACAGGTTAGTCATTCCTTGGCTTATATTCATTAGGTGGCAGTTCTGATAATCTTTTCAGGACTGGAGAATCTGCAGAATATCTTTTGTTATGCGCCCAGACTCATTCGACCAACAAATTTTGCGTTCCATGCCGGTGTTGGGTACCATCCGCGAGCTGGAAAGATCATCGCCAGATGCACCGACAACGACTCCAGGAAGAAAGAGGATACTTCTGCGGGTTTGGAAGACGCCTTGGACTAACAATAATTCCAGCACTTTGCCCTTGGTGTCTCAAAGAATTCATAACTCGGGAAGAATATCGTCTTCATATATCGCGTCATGATGTAGACAACATTTTTGGGCTACGACCAGGCACGGTACTGGAGTTTGTTGAACCGCGGTCTTGTCCACACCGTCTTTGTTCGTATAGCAGTCATTCACCAAAAGATTGCCGTAAGCACTTCATGGAATCTCATGGAATTTACTTTCGTGGAGCAGCGGAAGGGGTGTCTCCTTATCGAGAAGAACTGCACAAGTCGAGTAGAGTTTGGGCGTGTTGGCATGTCCGGATGTATCCCCATTCGTGAGTAGGCATAGCGATCACTGCGCTTGTAGTATGTGCCTGAGTTCTTATCAGTTGCGCCTCTCAATCAGTCAAATTTATAGATCCCACCAACGAGTGTGGCGAGTCGAAGGGACTGAGCGTGAAGCGTATGCGGTGCTGTATCAAGCAAGGATCACAGTCAAAGCAGCGCGGGAGCATGTTGAAAGGTTGGAATGGTTAAGGAGGCGAGAATTACAGCCAAAGAAGCACGGGAGCATGAAGAGATTTAACAAAGAAAGTTTGTATGAGTCAATACGTCCCACTAGAATAAATCAGATATTTTTTTTGTTCGAGCCATCTATTAAATGATGGGTGAATTGTCCATCCCTGCAGCGAGAAAACTCCTCGTCTATGGGCTCATATGGCTCGGTCAACTTTCTGCGAATCCACCTCCTTCATGTACTCTTTCATATCCTCCTCGTCGGTCAGCTTGGCTATTTCTAGCCGTGTGCGATTTTGCTCCGGGATGAATGGCGTGTCTTCCTCTTTCATGTCCTCCTCCTTCATCTTCAAGTCCTCCTCCTTCATCTTCAAGTCCTCCTCGTCCTCTGAATCCGAGTTGAGGGCTTGTTCACCGACTAGCTGGGCTATATCTGGCTGGTCTGGGTACATGCTCTCTACTAAGACTCTATCCCCTTGGCTGGAACGAGTCTTGCGTCCATACAGTGTTCTATGTTGCATTGGGGTCGGGATAAATGGCGGTGGCGAGGGTGTGGGAGTGGCCTTGGGATGTACGGGTTCGAGGCTAGGAGAGCCGTCGGTAGTGTAATTGGACATATCTCTGGGAGAGAAGGAAGCTAGGTCAATGGGATCGGTGCTCTGCCAAAGCTAATGACGTAAAGTCGTGAATTATCTGCCTGCGTTAGAATTGCGCTTAACAGTGCTCCAAGTGATATAAATGAACAGGAAACATGAAACAAAACGAAACAACAGTGAAAGTCGAGTACCAGCGACAGCAAGAAAAAAGACGCATGGCGCGAGGGGGGATGAGGGCGTCGTTCGCTTTGGCGTGGGAGAGGGGGCGGGTAGAGACTGCTAACGCTTGCGAGGATTTCGAAAACGGTCTTCCGCCATGGAGGTGTCGACTGTGCTAGAGATTGCGCAGATCTCAGCTGGGCGGCTACGCCGCCGTGCCACAGGCCACCGTCCATTCCGCGCGTCCATGTCGGTGTGAGGTCGCGGCAGGCTCCCTGCTGCAACGGCAGAGACGGAAGCTGCGCCAGGGAACCTAAGCACCCAATCCGCTCTCGCTGCTAGTCGCGCGCAGGGAAGCGACTGCGCATGGTGGGGATGGGAGCATCACGTTGCTCTGAGAACTGACGTTGCGGCGGGAAGGGCCTGCGGTCGAGAGATGCACGCCACGGCAACAGCCATGCCTCCGTGGATAGTCTGCTGCTAGGCAGCGTCGTGGAAGACTACGGCTCTTTCAGGTAGCGGTAACTCGCGCTTTGGAACTCTGTTGACTGTGCTAACATCCTCACCTACTGTATTCTCAGGACCCCGAACTCGTCGAGCTTCTCGACATCGTCTTCGACATTGCTTTCCGCGTCAACAGAATGGAGGAGTGCGAACGTCCCAGTGCTCTTGATTGGTGCCGTAACCATACGACTATGAAGCACCGTAAGGTTGTTTCGATTTGAGCGCGATCGTGGCAACTTGTGCCCAGATGACCTTCCCTCGGCCACATGCTGTTAGCTTCTGGCGGTGTAGAGTGATGGCCAACTTGAGGGAAGGATCTCAGCAACTTGACTACGCTACTATATCACACGCTCCCCGTCGGAGCCGAGCTGGAAATAAGGCGATTCGGCGAAGATCATGCATAGAGAGTGCTCAGGGAAGACTTGTCGAGCGCATCATAATGGACTGTGACTGCAAGCAGACACAGGCGGATGAATGGCGCGCCAGTTTTCTGTGAGGTCGCAACCGGCAGCGATACTCCAGCTCCAGCTCCAGTTCTATTGCTGCTCCAGCGGTAGCCCAGCATATTTTAGGACGGCACGACATCGCCAGCAAGAATAGAACCCGAGGAATGGAGACTACAATTACACGCACGGTATAGGAGGATTAGTTCAACATCACCCTCAATCTCAATGACTCCGTGTCTCGTGCCCACCGCCTTTACAACCCCATATCTCCAGATATGGAGCTGCCACCACCAGCGCCACCATGGCCTGAACCGCTGGGATGAAGCGCTACTCCCTTAGCGGTACCACCAAGACAATAGCTGGGATACGGAAAGGAATTCACTAGCCGGTCAGAAGATGAACTTGTTAACTCCATTGTTCTTTAGCTAAATTTTTCCTAATATCTTTTGTGATGCTGCGTGTCTGGTGAGTGGATGTGCTTGAGATAACACAGGGGGTGCTGCGCCTGCAATTGGCGGTTGAGCTGTCCTTTGGCTTGACCGTGTTCTGTGGTTTGATAACGGACTTGGTCGTCGCCGTCGGACGGCCATCGACCTTGCCATTTTGAGGTGTGCATTGCGCGCCGTAGTGCGCGTGAATATGGCGCTTGCAGTAGTTCTTCGCCGCCGCCGTGGGAGGTCTAGAAGTCGAAGAACAGATACTCCAAACCTTGGGAGAGCATCCTAGAATAATTCGTCTCGTGCAGAAACATGAGGATGGTCTCCTTGAGTATATGCCAAATGGATCAGATGAAAAGTATCTACAAGACGTCGCCCCCGGCACGACGTTGAATTAAAGACTTAAATGGGCATGGCGAGTTGAGTTTGTTGTGAGGAGGATTACATAAGCAGGTCCAAAACCGGACCTGTTCCCTTTGCAACTTCCGTCCCGTCCCATTTCAACGTCCGTTCTAGGGCCAGATCTGGACCGCTTTGAGAGGCTGAGTAAGTTAGTGATTCAATTCGTGGAACTTTTTCGGTTGGTCAGATTCTATAGGAATACATTGAGATATAGGTATCCTATAACTTCATGTAACATGCATGCAAGCACCGAAGTCAGATGACCATCATCGTAGAATTCCCAGAGTACCAGTAGGTCCCGGCCTAGACGGTCCAGCACTGCACGCTGCTGAGCTTCTGATCAAACGCCGCACTAAGCGTGCTCTTGACACCCGCGCCAGACTCGAAGCCATCGCCTTTGCAGTCTTGCGATCAAACCGTTTGTCAGCTTAACTGCCCTTAATTTACCTTTAAGGAAGCGACCTTACTCGTAGAACCCGCACTTGTTTCCCTTAACGACCACCAGAGAGCGCACGGCGTTGTCACCAAACATATCGGAGAGGTTTATGCAGGTGTTACCAACGGGGATGTCGAGCTTGTCGCCAGAAAGGTTCTGGCCCATGTAGAGATGGGCGGCATACTCATCTTGGAGAGGATACTCGACTTGGACTCCACGCGTGGATTTTTTCTAAAGGGATATCAGCATATGACCCGCACAACGCACTCACAGAATGCAAGGAAAACTCGAAACATCGGCCCGGAAGTATTGAACCAGACTCACCGTCTTGGCCGCGCATGCGACAGAGGTGATAGTATTGTCAAACTGAGCAGGAACGGCAGGGTACTTCAGATCTCCTAGTGCTTCCCACCGCTCGAAGCTGTCGGGGCAGTCTGGGACGGTGAAGAACTGACACGCCGAGTACTTGTCGGACATAGCGACTGAGGAGATGTTCTTATACATGGTGCTACTCGCAATGTTCGTGCAGAGGAATCGTCCCTCTAACCACAGAGGCATGGCCTCACCGCCGAAGTTGGGCTCCAAGCAGGCTACACCGACGGCGTAGGCATGCGAAGGGACCGGAGTGCCAGTCACTTGGTGAGTGAGGGCGCCAATGGCGAGCACTGGGAGGAGTGTGAAACGCATCTTGTAGGACTGTAGGAGTGGTCGAAGAGTGGGTACTAGATACAAGGTGCTGTTGATGGAGGGAGGTGGGAATGGAATTGATAGGAAATAGAGGAGAGGTGGTTTTGATGATCGAAGGTGGGTGTGAAGAATGGAGGCCGAAGGTTTAAGTACAGAACGTTAACGCCGTCTTTTGTGGTGAATCTCTTGGAGATAATCTAAAGTAAGGTAACTGAGCTTGGACTCGTGGTCTCGACTCTCACCTGGGCAACGTCTCACGTGGCAACATTCCAAGCATGCGGAGGAAGCACTGCATGACCGAGTTGCTGGAAGATCTCTTTCCCATGCCCTTCCATAAGAAGAGTGTCACTGCGGATGTTCTTCAGCAGATACCCAAACATGGAGACGTCCTTCCCATTAATGTACGGTGGTTGCAATGTAGCGTGGCGTGTAAAATACCGCCAATATAAGATAATTAATATCGTCCAGAGAAGTCTAGTGAGATGGGAGCCTATATAAGAAGCCTTTGGCTAACTTCTGTTTTCGGATGGCTACCCGAGCCGTGGCGCAGTGCGAGAGAGGCTACTGTATGAACCCAGCTCAATACGGTGGTGGCAAACTTACAAATCAAATCGCGGGATGAAGCCGCGTGAAAGAGACGGGTGTGCCCGAATTCTATCATAACTGCTTTGGAAACTGGCTGTGTGACTTGCTACATTCGATCCAAGTTCTCTCTTTGACCCATCTTGCCCGGTCTCTGCTTCATCTTGTCATCACAGCCTTCGTTTCATACGTCTGCTATAATGAGAATGAGAGCGATGATGGAGATTTACAAGAATGGGAATGTCCTCGCGGCGGCAGGGAGAATTTGCCCGCATGGGCGGAGGATCGGTGGCTTGGAGACGTTGGGGTATTGTTAGCCTTTTGCAATGCTCAGAAACGAGACGCAAATCATCTGACGTATGAGTTTGGCCAATATTCAGAATAGGTACTGGGCTGGGGGTAGAAAGCCATGCTTTGCAGAGCGTGGGGGGTTTTTGGCCGAAGTGCTCGAGCCGAGCCGCTGCACGCGATGCTCTAAATGGGACGGGGCGGGAGACCTCTAGTGGAGCAAGGGCGCGGACGAAAGGGTCTTAGCTGGCGAGGAGGGAGACTTTCTAATGCTGGAGATGGATTCTGAGTGACGGAGACTTTTTCATGGTTGGTGTTTAACAAACTCATCCCTAGCTCCGGGGAACGTAACTCGGATGCCACTCCGCAACCCCACTTTTGGAGGAACTTTTAAATTCATATATATCAAATATTTTCAAGACTTCCAAAACCCATCACCGGATTTTAAATCCAGTACTTCCCCGATGGTCTAGTGGGAGTGTTTGACAGTTGCGCCAAAATTTCACGGTTCAGAGTACTGTTTAAGGTTCAGAGTACCGTCTTATATGCACAGCATTGTAACCGAAAGCGGGGTACTATATCCTCGAGTGCTAAGCTGGCTAGAACGGCAGGCTATCCCTGCTAGTACCGTGGGACTCCGTCCTGACCGATGCCAAGAGCTAATGCCCTGGACAGGAACCAGGCGTGCCTCAGACTTCAGGAACCAGCATGTCAAAAGCCATCGGTGAAAACGTGGGTCACTACTGTACTGCCCAGGGGGCTTCGCCGCGTCATTGACATCGACTTTCGTGAGGTGGGACCTGCTTTCAGGAACAGACTTCACAGCATGCCGTATCGATGTTCTGCAATCGGCAAACCCTTCAAAGAGGGAACGGTCGCGACTCCAGGTCTTCAGATGCAGCAATCCAATCGCGATGTTGCTGGCCCTTATACCTTGGCTCGTAGACAGGGATCACAAACCTATATTTACGCCCTGGTAGGTACCGCCCGAAGAACTAATGCGCTGGTCGCAAATGCTGACGACACAATTACTTCTTCTCCTGACACAATACGTCCAAGAGTAATCCCAGGGAAGCAAACCCCGTCAAGGAAGGCCGCGCATAGCAATGGCGGCGCCCAGTCTCCAGAATCTCGCGCCGAGCAATACAACTACTCCTTCTGCTGCCGGATACTATCAAGGGCCATATACTACACCAGCCAAGCCTGAGGATGGACACGATCTAATTGGGAATGCAGTCCCTCCCCGGAATTTACCAACAGAAATCGAAGAATTTGCACCTAACGCAGAATTTGCACCGGACGCAGATGATAACGATACACCTACTATGCTGGCCCTTGCACGGAGCATTGCCTAATTGCACGGACCTGCGCAGCCCGTACAGGGGGGGAGACTGTAGCACGGGGTAGATTGTGCGCAAGACGGGGAGCATGCTTTCGCTCGGCTATGCTGCGATCATATACAGTGTTACGTCCGTTCGAGTCCGCCTGTCGAGTCGTTCGCCCAGTCAATTTCGCCTTTCAGCTTTGGCAGGGTGCGCTTAGCTAGGCAAACAAGGGAGACC
>NW_022985471.1:384830-399264 GCF_010093595.1 Mytilinidion resinicola
CGCCTTTCAGCTTTGGCAGGGTGCGCTTAGCTAGGCAAACAAGGGAGACCACAGAGCCTCGTTCGTGCATGCACGTGCAACTCCAGATACAACCATCGCCAAACTCGACTTCCAACATTCACAGACTTCTTGTTCCGTCTCAATACCGCAGCCGCCTTCCGAATCGCCATGAAAATTGTTGCAATGATCGCGCTATTCATCCAGGCACCCGTATATCTGCTAGCTGTTGGGTTCAAGCTATGGGCCTTTTCAGAAATACTTTACAAATGGAATTTCCCTCTGTCAAGAATCCCAGGTCCAAAGTTGGCGTCATGGACACGTCTCTGGTGGCTCAGGCTTGTCTCGCGATCGCAACTTGACCGCGATATGATTCGTCTGCATCGGGAGTACGGTATGCAGCTTTAACACGCGGTCGATATAGAGATACACAGCTCATGAGAAAGTCAGGACCCGTTGTGCGCATTGCTCCCAACAGCATTCTTATCAGTGATCCCGATACCACGCGAGATGTTCTTGCAGTGGGCTCCAGATTCAAGCGCGGGCCCTGGTTCGACAGCCTGCGCCTCGATCCATTCACATCAAATGTGGTTTCTGAGCGAGATCCCAAAAAGCACCAACAGTTGCGTGCCATTCTTGCGCCTGGGGTTAGTCTCGG
The DNA here is from genome assembly GCF_010093595.1 of Mytilinidion resinicola. Taxonomy (NCBI): domain Eukaryota; kingdom Fungi; phylum Ascomycota; class Dothideomycetes; order Mytilinidiales; family Mytilinidiaceae; genus Mytilinidion; species Mytilinidion resinicola. The sequence continues at coordinate 385,486 of NW_022985471.1, forward strand.
CTTTCGTTCTACTGTTTCCATGCTGAAGTGAGGCAGCTTTCTGGCAATGACATCCAGGATATGGAGTCTACAATGGATGGGTACATGGCACAATACCTTCAGATGATTGAAAGAAAGATTGAGACCGCACACGACAAGATTGCAGATCTGGACTTGTCCACCACCATTCCTCTATTAACTCTGGACATGATCACACATCTGTGTCTTGGGGAGTCTTTCGGAAGCATCGAACACGAAACTGATAGCTTTGATTTCTTTAAAGCTCTGAACCTCGGAATGCTCTTTCAACAGTATATCGCTGTTCTTACTGAGATTACCACGGTTCTCCTGGGCGTTGGGAAGCTTCCTTGGTTCCGGACACGGCTCTTCCCGAAAGGTAGCAGTTCCAACGGCATAGGTCGTGTAATGCTGGTAAGCAGGAATCCCCAAGAACTGACACTCGAACAGTTGCTAAACAGAACACTAGGAAGTCCGCGAGGCCATAGAGAGAAGATGCACTGAGCGAGAAAGCGGCGTGTCCAAGAAAGACATGCTCGATTCCTTTCTTTCGCGGGGTCTTTCCGTTGATCAAGCCACAAGCGAAGTACTCATCATCATGTATGTCTTACAGCACATCCTAATCATTAGCTAAGCTTACTATTCCTGCAGAACCAGTGGCGTTGGTGCGACGTCTTACGCAATTCAAGCCGTCATCAAGTCTATTGTGGCTGACGCATCAGTCGTACACAAGCTCCGAGATGAGGTTGACGGTGTCGTTGCCACAAACCCCAAGTACTCTCTCAGGCAGGTGCCAAACTCGGCCATCAAAAAGATGCCCTATCTACAGGCCTGCATCCTGGAAGGTCTTCGCATATATCCTCCCGTCTTCTCCCAACTCCGAGAGCGTGTTGCTCCTCCCGAAGGAGTCGTACTGAACGGCTATGCGGTTCCGGGAGGTACATACATCGGGTTCAATAGCATCGGAAGCCAGCTGAACCATATCTACGGGGACAGCGTGGAGGAGTACCATCCGGAGCGATGGCTCATTGACGATGAGGTACAGTTGAAGCGGATGCGACGAGACCTCGATCTCGTGTTTGGCCACGGAAACTCCAAATGCCTCGGGATCAATATAGCGAATTTGGAGTTGAACAAGATAGTTGTTGAGGTCGATTACCCCTTCGCTTCATTGAGATCGCGCATGCTAATATGGCGTAGCTCTTCCGGACATACGACATCTCCTTCTGCAACAAAGATAGCCCGTGGAAGTCGCGAGGCGATTTCGTTCTCACGGACTTTTGCGTGAGGTTGCGGCGTCGGGAGGGTGGGAGTGCCACCAATGGTGTCCATCACAGTGAGTATAGGAATAATGTCTTTTGATTGGGGTAGGTTTGCGGAGTATGTATCATAGATTAGATAGAAAATGATGAGAAACTCAGTTTACTTCTTCGAGGGAGCCGCAAGGGCATGTGTATATGCAGCTGAAAATGAATACTGAGTAGGGCTACTCGGTGGATACCGTAACAATTGCATCTTTAAGGACATTTGCAAGTGACGAATTGATTGAAATAACTAACTAGAATACATTTGTATGCTTAACAATCTGCTCTCTACTGTCGCCAGAACATCTCAAATCATTCATCTGACTTTTCAAGTGTAATACGACACGGATACCCATCAGCCGGATACCCGCCCGCCCGGGAGGTTGGGTAAGCCCGCTCGCCCATCACAGTCTTAGGAACCGCTGCCTTCGATCGCCCCCACTGCATCATATTCCCTAGCTTCGATTCCTGCTCCAACTGCATAGCATCCCACTCATCATACGTGGGGACGATGTTGAAAGATCGCGCTGTCAATACGAGTATGATCCGTAGCTCATTATAGACCAGAGTCTGTCCAATGCAGTTCCTTGGCCCTTGTTCGAAGGGCCGAAAGGCGCCTGAATTGGCCTTGACGTAGAGCTCGTCTTCGGGATCCACTAGCCAGCGCTCGGGGATGAACTTGTCGGGCTTCACCCACGCCCGTGGATTCATATGTACGGCGCGGTGCACGATAGTCACCATGAGGTTTTCGGTAGGGCAGAGATTCCCCTGACGATCTGTTATAAATGCGCCAAAGTGGCCTGACCGTTGCGTCGAAGCCGGCGGGAATATTCGGAGCGTTTCTTTTATGACGGCGAGCGTGTATCGGCATTGGTTCAGCAATGTTGGGTTCTGCTTAAGCATTGCCGCAGCGTCGTCGCGGAGTCCGAATACCTCGTTGTGCTCTTGACGCAGCTTCAACAGTGTATCGGGGTATTGTGACAATAGATGGTACGCGTACACTAGCGTAGCCGATGTAGAATCGTTGCCTGCCATGATGAACATGCGGATTTGATTCGACGCAATCTTTGCAAAACTGGGATCCAACTTCGTGACCGTGGAAGTATCCATTCTTTTCTGTCGTTCCTGCGTGATGTAGTCGCCAAGTGCCATGGCAGTGATGGATATTGGACGATTAGCGCCGGGCTTTTCAACTGTCGCGTCCTTCATTTTCATTTCTTGGAAACGTTTATCCAACTCAGATAAGATGATCGATTCGAGAACATGGCCGTAATATTTCTGCACCACGGCTTTCACTGGCTTGAGAAGGATCGAGGTGTTCCAGAAAGCGCTCCACTTGAGAATAGTGTTGAAAGCATACGAAAGGCGATGCTCGGAGCGCTGGTTATCGAGGTTCATATCTCTGCACAACAGTCAGTCACTCGGCATTCAAGATTCAGAGTGCGTTGCGTACAAAGTGACCTTCGCAATGACCTCCATCGTCAAGCGCGTTGTCAAGCTATCCAGCTGGACAATGCTCCCACCAGCCTTCTCTCGTAATATCTCACAGAAGACTTCGACGGATTCGACAACGGTCGGGATCAGCCTCGCCATGTGCGCTGCACTGAACCCAGGATTGAACAGTGCTCTCCATCTTTTCCAGTCCTCGTCATTCATAGTGAGTACGCTCTGGCCACCAATCATGGGTCGGAATAATTCAACCTGGCTCTGCGGCTTTGGAAGATTGTACTTGTTGGAGACCTCAAGCGACGATTCGGAGCCGCACACGATCAACGATGCCGTGGCTGCAGGCCAGAAATCAATAATAAAGGTTTCGGTGTCGCTGTGCTCTTCCGCAAGCTTTTGCAGAACCAGAAAGACGCTGGCATCCGGTGGCATGCTATCCAGGTGACGTTTTAGGACAAGTAGATGTCCAGTCCACCAGCTCCAGCCGGGCGCTATAGCCTACGAGATCATTAGACCAGTTAGTATTCAGAAGTAGCATACTCACGATGCCCCGTTTGCGTAACTCGTTCACATGCGATCGTCTCCGATATCCGATGCGTATTATGTATACAATGGAGCAGATGACGGCGAGGAGGGTAGCGAACACCACCACTAAGAAAGCCATTGTCAATGTTTGACTTTGCAATATCAGGTCAGTATGCAGAGAAGCTATCACAGAGGTAATCGAAGAGGTGGTTCAGCGGGATGGGAGGCCTACCACACATCTCAAAGAACTCGAACCATAGAAGACATGCGGGTGGCGACATGTGCCAAGTACAGACAAAGCTCTACTTTCGGAGAGTTCCTCAGCCGCGTCCATTTCGGCTCGACTATTTGTGTCGAGGCGTTCTGGAGGCGTGATCGCAAACTGCCGTTCGTGGCATGGTTGCATCAAGTGTGCAGCGGTGTACCCCGGCCATCTGGACGGGGCGTGCGCCCTCGTACGCAGTTCACATGCAAGGACGTTAAGCGAAACCGAAACGGGGACTCACAAATGTGCCAGCGAAATCGCCTGGGCGAACGACCCGACAGGCGGACTCGAACGGACGTAACACTGTATATGATCCCAGCATAGCCGAGCGATAGAATGCTCCCTGTCTTGCGCACAATTTGCCCGTGCTACTTGCATTGATTGCGGTACAGCCCTGCATCGGGGCGGGGGCGGCTTCGGGGGTTCCACGAAGCACTACGGTTCATTCTTGTACTCCCCGATATAGAACGTGGCACAGCAGGCCCTACGACATGCAACCACTGAATGAGGCACGGTCCGATGCCACCGAAGCAGTGAAGTTGGTGACCACCCTCATTAAGATGCATGAGTGGTCACCCGCACCAGCCTTTTCTGACTCTAGGCCTACCCCGCGCATATTTGCAAAGTCAGATAGAAACACCACAATCCTTCTTAATCTTTGAACCATAGCGTCATCCGTTTTCTGACCCTTCTCAAAATGGCCGTGTCCAAGGAAGCCTGGGCCCAGATCAGCAAACAACCACTCACGCAGCCTCCTCCGGTCAGCTATCTCCTACAATGCGCGAAGCAGAGTCGCTAACTCGTTTGTAGGGAGTTGTTCCTGACTTTGAACATCCGAAATGGCATGGACAGCCCGTAGTAATCGCGAGCGCAATAGGGCTGCCGGCGATGCTGGTCATGGCATCGATAAGAATCTACAGCAGATGTTATCTTCGACGGAAATGGATCTTTGACGACAGTGAGCATGCTCGTTCCATCTCAGAAAACGACATCGGCTGACGATTTCTAGCGGTGTTTGCAATAAGCTTGGTGAGTCGCCGTTCAACTGCTCCGATACATTAGGCTTATGGCAACTTAGGCTGCCGGTATATCTTTGATAGCGCTTCAGATCGCGTGTATGGTCTCTCCAAGGGCTGGCGATTGACGCTGTCGCCTCTGACAGAGCTTAGTGATGACCGGTGGAGCGTACGGCTATCATGCGTGGGAAGTTACAATCGGAGACCTGACGAAACCGGTGCTGATGGTGAGTGCCGCGGCACAATTCAATCAACATGTTTAACAGGGGCTAACATCTGCAATAGCGCTCCCTGACCATACAACTTGCAGCGCCATTCCTTATATGGGTCATCAAGCTCGCCGTCTACAGCGTCATCTTCCACGCGTTCCACCCCCTCACCTACATCCGATGGCTGGTATATATCGGTATCAGTGTCAGCCTCTGCTACTATCTCGCGGCAGCTATTGTCAATGGGGTTATTTGCGGCCCAAAGGGTGGAACCGACCATATGGCCTACCTCGCTGGCATGGCCGGACAAGAGTGCGGCAACCCAGCCGGTGTCATCCAGATTCTCAGCATTACTTCGGGCGTGGTCAACCTCCTCAACGATCTGTATCTGCTCATCCTCCCGCTTCCCGCCATTCTCAAGCTCAAGATGGCTCCCAGGCAGAAAGTCGGCGTCATGTTCATCTTCCTCGCGGGTGCTGGGTACGTCTACGGGGTGGGTTGTGCGGAGAAGCATGTAGCTGACCTCCTCATTTAGGGCCTGCGTTATGAGCATCCTCGGGCTGATCTATCGCAGACGAGGATATAGCCGCGATGCCTCCAGCATGTGGTCGCGCGATACAACCTACATACAAGTCCCGCTGCTCGTTGTCACGTAAGACTCCACCCAGGCGATCATGGTCCTGGCTAACTGTGATGCAAGTACTGTGGAATATAGCGTTGGCGTCATAATCCCGTGCATGGCACCCTTCGCGAAGCTCTGCAAGCACTTCCTCGTCACGGTCAAATCTTACGTCAGCACTCGATCCTTCCATCGAACATCGTCGCTCGACGGCGACTATCGGCTCGACGGTATGGGGGACCAAAGCTCGTTCAAGGGCAACCCAGAATCGCATATCAACACTATCGACAGAATGCTCGCACGCATGTTCCCGGGAGAGGATGAGACACAGTTGTCGAAGACGAAAGATTCGCGCGAGGGCTGAGCCGGTTGGAGAACATGAATTGAACGCAAAATGACGCATATTGGATTGCGGTTTTTCACTTCTCAGACTGGTAGTGTTTTCTTGGGCAGTAGCATACAAAAGAATATCGTTGCTCATCGTGTGAATCCACTGAATTTTGATGATTTGTGTATTCGGACTTGCTGGATTGACAGCCAATCAACTGCTGCTTAAGCGCAGCAGGCAGCCACTCTCTCGGAAACCAATATAATGCGTTTAATGGTATTATTTATGGATCGCGGGCGGCGAGACCCTTGGCTAGCGTCGCCGGCGTGAGCCCCACCCACCCTGGCTCCGCCTCCCGCTCTTGCTAGCTGTTTCTAGCTACGCCTCTCCCTCTAGCTCCGCCTCCCGCTCGGTCTTGTTCCTTGCCTCTTCCACCTTACGATTGTCTCCATCTATCTCTGCAAATTATGTCTGCTTTAACTTCGACGGCCCTCGCAGCAGCCATTACCATGGCTGCCACTATATATGGCGCCCTCCATGTGCTCCTCCATGCCACGCAGGATGCGAGAGAGCCACCACCAGTGCCAGCCTCAATTCCCTTCATCAGCTCGATGATCGGCCTGTCGAAAAAGAAGAGCAAGTACTACACAGAGCTCAGGTAAGCTTGTATCGAGGGAGCTGTCCCAATTTGGCTATTTCTGGTTTCGCCTGCGACCTCGATTCGGCCATGTCTAACAGAACAACACCGTAGAGAACGATACAATCTACCAATCTACACAATCCGTCTGCCAGGAGCCAGACTTTATGTCATCAACGCGACGTCACTCATCCCGTCCGTGCAACGTCAGCACAAAGTCTTAGCATTCCCGCCCCTGGAGGCCAAGCTTGCTATGAACGTGTGCGGGTCGAGCAAGACGGCAAACGATATTCTGAACACAAACGTCAATGGCGATGAGGGATTCTGGGGGTACTCTGTCACCCACTATAAAGCGCTACATCCTGCGCTCTTTCCCGGCCCCGGTCTCGACGCCATGAACCGGGTCATGGCACAAAAGGTCATGGCGTCACTGGACCGGATACAGACATCCAAAGTGATCAAGCTGTTCGACTTCATCAAGCAAGAGATCACCCTTGCCACAACCGACTCGGTGTATGGACCGCAAAATCCGTTTCAAGATCCCGCCATTGTCGACTCATTCTGGTAAGACGGACGTTGGCAGACCTGCCGATTCTCTTTTTGACTTGTAGTAGGAAATTTCAGGAGGGCCTCATGGGCCTCTTGATGGGCTTCCTTCCCTCGATACTTGCCCGAGACAGTTTCCAGGCCAGGGAGTTCATCGCAAAGCGGTTCATCGGATATTTCCAAAACGGCAGTTATGAGGAGGGCTCTGCACTTATCAGAGCTCGATACGAGCACAGTGTGGACCACAAGATACCCCTCGAGGACATTGCCAGGTTCGAGACTGCCGGAGCCATTGCCATTCTGACGAACACGTCGCCTGCTTGCTTCTGGCTAGTCTACCACCTCTATTCCGACCAGACGGCACTGGAAGACTGTCGGCAGGAAGTCAGCCGTATCCTGTCGGAGGATACGAGCATGACCAAGGACGGCGAAGTGAGGAAGATATTCACGCTCGATATGTCTCAGGTAAAGATGTCTTGTCCCATGATGCTTTCGAGCTTACAGGAGGTACTGAGACTCCACTCGGTGGGTATATCAACTCGCTTGGTCATGGAGGATCATATGCTAGACGACAAGTTCTTGCTTAAAAAGGGGGCGACGGTCATGATTCCAGCGCCAGTCCAGCACAAGAACACGTCCATCTGGGGGCAGGACGCTCAGTCATTCAACCACCGTCGCTTTCTGCCACGGGAAAGGCGGCACAACTCGACGGCATTCCGTGGGTTTGGCGGAGGAACCACACTGTGTCCTGGGCGTCATTTTGCAAGCACAGAGATTCTAGCATTCACTGCTTTGCTCATACTGCGCTTTGACATGCTGCCCGTGGAGGGGAAGTGGAAGCATTTGACGACTGACAAGGCCGGGCTGTGGGAGGTGACTCCAATTCCAGACGACGATATCGAGGTCCGCCTTAGTCCGAGAGCTGGCTGGGACAAGAGTGTGCAGTGGAACATCCTCATCACCGACTCTGACAAGGCGATGCCGCTTGCGGCGGAAGACGCAGAGTAGACGAGAAGTAGCAATTTGACTCTGATTGGGTGAGTTCTGCCTTGCACGAATGGTGACGCCGTGTCTCTCGTAACGGTAAAGCACCGCTGTATGTCAATCATGGTCGCCAAATCAATTAGGGGACCTGATGTAACGCGTATTTCTCTCGGAGCACAGGCTGCAACCAAGAATTGACACGGCAGGGGCGGTGAAGGGTGTAGGGTACAGTAGGCTCAACACATTAGATTGCCTCATTTGACCTCTTTCCTTCTAGCTCCATCTAGTAGTTAGCGCGTTCCTCGGTCAACACCACTCCCACCTCGTCACCCTTTTTATAATTTGCTTTGCACCAACGGCCCATTGTGTAAAGTACCTTCTCTGACGAAATGTCGCCCACTGCCACGTTTGAACTGCCAGTCAAGAATGAAAAACCCTGGAGATTCTACGTCATTCTCGTCTCACTCTCCTTCATCACGTTCATCGCCTCTCTTGATGGATCCATCACCGCAACAGCGCTTCCGCAAATCTCGGCCGAGTTGTCCGCCGCCGACCAATATGTGTGGATCGCAAACTCTTTCCTCGTCGCCCAAACTGTGGTCCAGCCGCCCTGCGCTCAACTATGCAACATATTCGGCCGCCGCACACCCCTCCTCGTTGCGCTTGTCGTCTTTGCTCTTGGGAGCGGCATAGCGGGAGGTGCGTCCAACTCTGCTATGCTCGTTGCAGGCCGCACGATCCAAGGCGCAGGCTCGGGAGGCCTCATGATGCTCGTGGAACTCATCATCTGCGATTTGGTGTCCGTCCGCGAGCGAGGAAAATATCTAGGCATGGTCATGAGCACTAGCGCCATCGGAGCCATCACCGGCCCAGTCGTGGGCGGCGCTCTTGCCGTAGCCGACTGGAGGTGGATTTTCTACATGAATATCCCCATCTCCAGCGTCATCATCGTCATCATGCTTGTCTTCCTTCGCTTGCAGCACGAGAAAGCGTCCAGCTGGCACAAGGCACTCGCACGGGTGGATTGGATTGGGAACGTTGTCTTCATCAGCGCGCTATGTTCTCTCCTGATTGGACTGGTATTCGGTGGCGATGTCTTTCCATGGTCGTCGTGGAGGGTCATTCTTCCCATTGTACTCGGAGTCTGCGGTTGGACCGCCTTCCACGTCTATGAGTCGATGCCGCCGAGCTTCTGCCCAGAACCCTCTGTGCCTTCGAGGATATTTGGAAACAGAACGTCGGCAGCAGCTTTCCACGTCGACTTCATTTCCTCGGTGCTCCTCCAGTGGGTCTGCTTCTTCTGGCCCGTCTACTTCCAGGGTATCCACGAGACCACTCCTCTCCGCGCGGGCATCAACTTCATCCCTTTCGAAGCTTTCCTGATTATCACAGCAGCCGTCGCAGGCGGCATGTTGTCGAGATTCGGCCACTACCGACCAATACACCTTCTTGGATTCTGTCTCGGTATGATCGGACCCGGCCTCAACATTATGCTCTCTCGAAGTACCCCCAAAGCCGTCTGGGTCGTCTTCCAGATGATCGATGCCATCGGCCGCGGCTTACTCCTCCCTACCGTCCTACCAGCCATCATGGCCTCACTGCCAGACTCCGACACAGCAGCAGCAACCGGCATGTACTCGTTCCTCCGCAGCTTCGGCTTCGTGTGGGGCGTCACAATCCCAGGCACCATCTTCAACGCCCAGTTCGACCGCCACGCCTCTCGCATCAGCGACGCCACCGTGCGTCAGGAGCTGGGAAGTGGACGCGCATATCAGTATGTGAGTGGATCGTACATCAAAGTGCTTTCGCCCACTGTACAACACGAGGTGCTGTCCGTCTATCAGGACGCACTCAAAGCGGTGTGGATCGCTGCTGTGGCTTTTGGGGCTACTGGGTTTGTAGCTGTGGCGACCGAGAGGCATATTCCCCTCCGGACGGAGCTGGATACTAAGTATGGTTTGGAGGAGGAGAAGAGTGGTGGAGGTGGAGGGGAGAAGGATGCCTAGGGATTTTGCATGCGTAAGGAAACAATGTCTATACTAGGCGTATAAGAGAGATCGGTAAGATACTAGAAAAGGTTTACTCAATTACTGCGCATATAATAAAGCATTTTGTTCTCTTATTCCACCACACACACACACACGCACTAGCGCAATATTCGCAATCCAACCTCTTCCCTTCGAAACCTAGGGAAATTGTAGAACTGCAATAACTATCTATGGAAGAAGTACATGTTTGATATATGTGTAGGAGGGAGATAGTATGCTACAGAACGTTTATATAATCACTGCACTGCACATAGAACACCCAAGTCATCCTCCCGTCCTACTACACACTAACTCTATATCCCCTTTTCCTGAAAATCTAGAAAAAGCGCAGAACTGCAATAACAATCTACGTAAGAAGTAGACGTTTGCTAAAAGAATTAGGGGGATAGAATGCTAGAAATGGGTTATTTAGTTAGTGTGTAAAATAAAGTAGATTCTACTATATTACTACACGCTAACTTTATATTTATAATTGGGGCTTTTTTCTAGGGAAGGTGGGAACTGTGGAACTGCAGCATCAGTCAAACTCCAGACTCCAAATACCCACCCACCCACGTTAGAATATCCGCCACACTTTTAGCATTTCCCCAATTTCTCTAATTCATAGCTCAACAACCCCAAATCCCATCTATCTACGCAAAATAAGTGTACATGTGTCTCTGAGAGGATCATTCCTTTATTATTGTTCGTAGATTGTACGACTTAACATCATGCCATTCAAGTGATGTACTTATTTGCAGATGGAGACTTTTCGAGTTCTGAGTCTGGTTTACAGTGCGGCACATTTTCCGTCGTGGGTGCCATCTCCCCGCGCTAGCGACGGTAGAGTATTTGAGGGGGTATTTAACCTCTCCGGGGTTTTTGACCTGAACCGTGCGGCCACGTGATAGAACATTAAAATGCTACAAGATGCTGAACTGCAACATTTACTATACAAATAAGCATCACGCAGCATTGCTAGCTTCTTGAAGCTGTAAATATACGTATATTTGGCTACCTTGAGTTCTTGGCGTAGTGTTGAGGTTTGAAAACCATGTGATTTGTTTGAATTACAATTCCATACTCAATTACATTCACTCAAAGTAGCCCTCAATACTCTCCATAACCTCATCCTCATTTAACAGCTCCTCATCCAATAGCTCCTCATCATCCTCAGCCTCATTACCGGCCTCTTCCTCTTCCTCATCATCCTCAATTTCTATTTGTTGAGTGTTTGAAGCCGTAAATTGAATGAGAAGCTTGGTGTTATTAGAGGACTCTTGCCACTTAGCTTGTGCCTTATTCGCAATCTCTTGATCACGCTCAGCTGTTTTAGAAGCCTCATTCAACGCCTCTGAAAGCCGCTCAACCTCTGCATTCGATTCCCACGTATATTCTTGCTGGTTCTTCCAAATAGCCATGCCTAGATCCTTTTCAATTGCCTTTATAGCCTTTTTTGAAGCTCGTGATACTTTCAAAAGCTTATCACGGGCCTTCCGAAGGGTTGCAGTGATTGTACGCGCTTCCTTCCTCTTATCCTTGGCCTCTCTCTTTTGGAAATCTACTTCCTTCTTTTTCTTCCTATTGGCTGCTCTCTCTTCCACCTGTTCCTTTAGCTTTTGAACCGCTGCCTCCTTCTTAGCTAGAATCTCTTTGATTTGATTGGTTGAAACATGAAAGGACTTGGTGAGTATTGAATTCATTTCCCTTTTCTGCTTACTATAGTGTGCTGTAGTAGTAAGGAGGTCCTTTACCAAGCCTTGAAGAAGTCTATTCTCTTCCTCATAGATCTGGAGAGAAGCTAGAAGCTTTTTGGTAACAGAATTACGAGCTGCTGGAGTAGTGGAAGGGTGAGAGATTGTTGATTGATACCGGGAGCAATCATACGCATTTGATGGTGTTCTGGAGTGCATTGGAGAGGAAAGCAGCTGTGCTAGTTGCATTCGAATTGGTGATGGAGTACTAGGGCGCTGATGGTCCAAAGAACTGCGGAGTTTGCCAAGAATCCTCTCTGGATTGAGCAAATATATTCCAGCAACTTCAAAAGATCCTTTGATATATTCAGGAGTGAATATAACCTCCCGAATCTCACTATACACCTCAAGGAAAATGAACCGGGTAATTCCTGTCTTTCCGCGGTGGATGAACTCCTCCACCTTATCAGAATAGCTCTTCTTAAGGATGGAGAAGAGAACCCGGTCTAAAGGCTGGAGAATAGTGGTTAAATGAGGCGGTAAACAGAATGGAATTATCTTGTGATCCTCACAATATTGGATAAAACCAAGGGAGAGGTGAGAGACATGGCCATCCATTAGAAGAAGCCGGAAGCCGTATTTCTCTCCCTCCACTAACTCATTCATTGTGCGCTCTTCCCATTGACTATCTCGGCGAGTATATTGATCAAAGTGATTAATCCAGGCCTCAGCGTGGCCACAATCGCTCCAGCCATTTTCCGAAACACCAATCTCAGCCCCATCAATGGTGTTGATAGCTGCTTGGCCCAAATGAGTGGTAATTTGCTTGCCCTTGAAGATAAAGTAGGATGGGATTGTGGAGCCGGTGGCATTGATTGCAACAATCTCTGTCACCCATTCTCTATTGCCAGCGGTGAGAGGTTGTATATTCCGGCGGCCTCGGAGTACAACCTTCTTGGAAGCGTGAGCAAGTCCCATTGAGTAACCGGTTTCGTCCATATTCCATTGATCCTCGGGCTCAATATTGTGTTCAATTGTGATGTTTTGAAGCTCCGAGAAGAACCGCTGCACCGATGATATATCGCCTTTTACAAGAGCCCGTTCGATTTCAAGAGACCAAGTATACTTCACCTGGAAAACGTTATGATGCTTTAAGAAGGCGTCAACCTAGCGCTTTCCAATAGAAATATCCTGGGGCCACTCAGAGATGGGAATAGCTTCAAGTTGCTGCTTGTAAACATCCAATGCTATCTGTCGAATATGTTCTTTTTGGAGGGGGAATCCATGTTCAATGAGCATGGTACAATACCAAACAATCGCGGCCTCAGATTCTGTGGTTAGCTTCTGTTGAAAAGTGTGAGAATCCTGAGCAGATTGACGTTTCCCATTGATACGCGATGTCAATGTTACAGGCCGGATCCCATGTGCTTTTGCAGCAGTGGAAGGAGTTTTGTAGATGCCCCTGTTGTACGCAGTAAGTGCCATCTGTATCCCTTAGTCCGGTAAGAATGGTCCTACGTTATCGATAAGGCTGCATCCAATCAGAAGCCGAGAATCAGCCCCTGAGTATGAAATCTACACAACACGTGAAGGAATTGATTTATACGTATATAGCTATATACAAGCTACTGTTTGGTGTTGAGGGCAGCTACGTGTTCGGCCCAGCATTTCCCTCGAGTGCACAGTGGAATCTTGCACACAGAACAGCCGTACGAAGTCCTAGGCGGCCGATGCCGACGCTTCCAGCCCTTCCTCTCTCTTTGTGCTTCCTTTGAAGGTTGAATTGTATTTACAGATAGCTCTGCAAGAGGCTTACGAGCGCCAAAATATGGTGTTGCAGTTGAGCGCTTGCCCCGAGTGCATGCGGCGCAGAAGGGCTGTTGTTTCTGCCACAGTTTCTCGTGTAGATGCTCTCTGACCGGCCTCCAGGTAATATCTATAAAGCTATTCGCCTTATAGGCTTGCTTTTGCTGCTGTATATAAACAGATATATAGAGAAGGGCATTTCTAAGGTCTCTATAGAACTGTAGGTGCGAATCTTAGCGCAATTGGCGGTTATTTAAGCCCGGATCTCGCCTGTAGGAAGAGAGCATAACGTGTTCTGCGGGCATCCTGCCCACCCCACCAAGCCGCCACGCCGAATATTGCGAATTGCTCAACCACGAACGATTGTATTTAGTGT
>NW_022985471.1:399984-423135 GCF_010093595.1 Mytilinidion resinicola
ATCAAATTCGGGGTTGACGTGGCTGCCGTGGCCATCCAGCACAAGCAGTCGATGCGTGCCAATCGTGCGATCCTTTGTATGCTCATGGAATAGCTTTAGCCAGGCAAGGCCAATCTCATTCGTCGTCCAGCTATTCTCACTAACGCCAATCGCCCAGTTGTGTGGTATAACCTCATACCAGGCAGCTTGGTGCATCACTGCCTCAAAGATAACGAGTGGTGGAATCGCGATCCCTCTGGCATTGATACATTCGATAATTGTGACCCATTCTCGATTGCCCGGTTGTATAGTTCTAGGCCGGCCGGCCCTATCTGTTCCAGTAACAACTTTTGCAGTTGCAATAACACCCATCTGGCAGCCAGTCTCATCGAAATTCCAGGTATCCTCATCTTGAATTCCATATTCTGCCTTTATATTATGCACGAGTTTAAACCAGCCTCGAATAAACACAGGATCTTCGCATTTAGCACGCTGGTAGTCGTACTTGCGATTCCATTTGGATTGTAGGTCATTATGACGCTTGATAAAGTCATATACCCATCGCTCGCCAACTGGTTTAGCACCAGGGTGCTGTGTAGCTAGTAGGCTAGCCATCTGCCGTACAAATGCGATTCGTGGCGGCATACCGCGTCGATCTGATGATAGAATCCATTGCTTGAGGCTCTCTTCTTGTGCAGGTGTAAGACGGCGATTCGATGCGATAGAATCGCGTTTTGGTTTGATGCCCTTGACGCGTAGCCGGGCGGTGCTCCGGGGCACGTCGTACGTGCTTGTTGCTTTTCGGAAACTTGTAATTTGGCCTTGCTTGTACGCTTGAATAGCTAGATCAATTCTGCCCTCTTTAAAGAGGTCTTCTCGTTGTTGTGGTGTAGGCATTAAGGCAGTAGTTGAGTAACGCGTCGCGTTTCTGCGATTTTTGATGGGGTGGGCAGGATGCCCGCAGAACACGTTATAGCTGTTTCCTATAGCTGTATTAAATAAAAAAGAGAATAGTGGCTTTCAGGTCTTCCTGTGGACGTGATTTATACTATAATAGCTGCGTAGCTGGTCTATAATATTAATACCGCATATCTAGAGGTTATATTTATTAATAAACACTAGGATTTTAAGCCACGCTATCCCTTAACCCGCTGCGGCGCAACGCTCGGGCCAGGCTTGGCGGAACATCGTACCGAGCTGTACGCTGGGGCATCAACACAGAATGTAAACAATAGAAATCACAGCCAATTTGACCACGATTTGTTCCTCCAAAATGCCCAGAACATTAAACAACATTGACTACGTCAAATGGAAGGATCCTCGCTCCAAAACCTCCAAAAATCCACCACCAGCGCCGTGGCCGGTGCCCCAGTTCTCTCCCCTTCGAATTAACGACTAGTATAAGCACGGCGAAGCCTTAGTGCCTCTAGGTCTTAATCGGCACAATATAATAGCTATTTTTAAGCTATTCTTTACAGATAAAATGCTAGAGAAGATAGTAGAGTAGATAAATCTATACGCAGAGGTTTACTAGCCTATAGAGAATAATACACCGGGTAGGAAAGCTAGGCCTTAGTAACTAATAAATAAGCAAGAGATATATATATATTTTAGGGTTATAATTTATATAAAAGTGGCCGTGGAGCCTACTATAGAAAACTACTAGGTAAATTAAGGCGCCTAATATAATATTACTAAGTATATATCTAAAAACTAATTTAAATAGCTTAAGTATTATATTTAATATAGTTCTATACCTTAAAATAGATTCTATACTACTTTTAACTATATAAAAGAGCTTTTTAAGTATTTAAAAGTATATAGCTATATATACTAGAATCTAGGGCCTTATTATTATAACCTGTAATATAAACCGCCTAAGCGCAGAAATACTTATAAAAATAAGCAGATAGATTAGGCTAATTATAAAGAACTAGGTTATAGAACTAAAAGGGTTATATATAGAATATAGAGGGATTCTAGATTCCCCTATAAACTGCTAGTAAATAGAAATAATTTAAGAATAGGATATTATAAGGAAAAGGCTATATAATAGCTTAAAAAGCTTAAGGCTATAAGCTAAAAGAGCGCTTAAGAAGCTTAAGGCTATAAGCCGGGATAAAGCTTATAAGGCTTAAGATAGTAAGCTAAATAAGTAGATAGATTTCTTAGAATAGAGCTTTTATATATAAAAATGCTTCTTTCTATAAATAGAAACCTTATATTTAACTTAAAACTTTAATACTACCTATTAAAAATAATAACCCTATTTTATACCTAAGATTAATTTTATTTTACCTTTTAAAAACTATTACACCCTAATAATAACTTAACCTATACCCTACCTTAGTATATAGTATTTAGAAGGTATAGAAAAAACAACCTATTATACTTATCTAGCTATAGATAAAATAATATAGCGCTTTATAGGAAAAGCTAGTAAAATTATTAATATTCTAATAAAACTAATATTTAAAGGCTTTAAAATATAAGTTTTTATAAGTTAAGGCTATATTCTAGATTAGCTATAGCATGCTAAAGAAGATAAGAAAGGCCCTGTTAATTTTAATAAATCCTTTTTTACTAAGGGGTTTACTAAAATATAAGCAGTTATAATATACTTTATAAGCGAGCGGCCTACCTAAGTAAGTAGCCTACTTTATAAATAAATCGTAATATTAAATATAAATTGCTCTATAACGCTAATAGATATTAACTTAATATAACCTGCAGTTTAATTTATACTAATTTCCTTATCTTTTTAATATATATAAGAGTTATATCCTATTTCGCTGCAGCGCCTGCAGCGCGCCTGCTGCTGTATACTTCCACCTAGGCGCCTTTTATTTTAACGCATTTCCCCTTTAATTTATTTATTAGCTTCCTTTTAAGCGATTATATTAGAGCCCTATACCTTTATTAGAACTTTTTACCTTTAAATTCGCTTTTTTTTGCGCTTTCTACGCTTTATAGCGGCCTTATTCGCCTTTTAAAGGCTTATAACCTAATTACGCAATAATATAGCCCTATATATCTGTATTTTAGCGCCTTTAATAAGCGAATTAAGCAATTTAAAAATTGTAGTAGAAGAGCTATATTAATATATTTAAATACGATTATAAATTAAAGCTAACTAAAAGCTTAGCTTAAAAGTATTACTTAGTGTTTTTAATTCCTATTAAGCCTTTATAGCGGGAGGCAATAGTATATAAAGTATAATATTAAGCTTTAAAAGTACTGCCTCTAGATTAAGCAGTATAAAACTGGCGCCTTAAAAGCTTACGCAAATATTACTTTTTATAAATAAGTTGTTAAATACTGCTTTAAAAGCTAGTAGAAACTTAAGCTTTATAATATAGTTAATATAGTTGCGCGCTAGATCCTTAATTTAGCAACTATACGCTTTTTTTAATAGCGCAAAATAGCCTATATTAAGCGGCTGTAATAGATATAAGGTATATAGTAGTATATATAGCGTAATAATATTATTCTCCTTATAAAGCTTTTTAAATTTAAGCAAGTTATAGCTTTTATAACTATCTAAAATAAGTAAGTAATATACGCCTATAGTGCGGTCCTTTATATATATATTAAAATATTGCAGCTATATAATACTAAGCTTATTTATCGTCCAGCCGTTATTACTTACTGCTATAGCCTAGTCTAGCGGTATATTACTACCCTTATACTATATAAAAAGGTGGTAAAAAAACACGATGCAATCGACCCTATAGTATCTTAGAAATATAACCTAAAAAGAGCCCCTAGGGGCTATTTAAGGCCCTGTAAACAATTATACGCAGCCTTAAAGCTCTATAAGTAGTACCGGCGGCGTCGCGGTAGGTATACCGCGAATTGCGACCTTTAACGCGCAGCCGCCCTAGTAATAGCATTAATAATAATAATAATAATAATAACGCTAAAACTAATACTAAAACCCGAAGCCTATTAAGAACGTCTACTAAAACGTTTAAAACCTTGTTAATAAAGCATATAGTATATAAAACCTCCTGCGGAATAAGCTAATCTAATCCCTTAAAATAAATGCGATCGTTTAAACCCTCTATAACTTTGCAGAACGCGTTTTATTCGGCCTTTTAGATACTATAATCGACCTATAGCAGATACTATAGAAAAAGCTAATAAAGATAATAGAGGATACGAAAAAGGAGGTATATACGTTATTAACGCACGGGAAGACGTATACTGCAGCAGTAGTAGTAGCAGCAGCAGCAGCAGGCATAATACTATTAGCTATGCTAAGCAGCATAGCTGCGCAATATAGGAAAGCAGCAGAAAATAGGCAGTATATAGGGCAACCTATAAATATCTATAAAATTACTATTTATATTAAGAATAATAATAAGCGAACTATAACTATAGCAGATATAAATATAACTATTACCTAGAAGCTTTAAGCAGCCGGACCACTAGATATAATAAAGATTAGCGGTATAAGAAAGCTATAAAGTGGAGACGTTAAGGTATATATTGCGGATAAGGCTATAAAGAAAGCACTGCTTAAAAAAAGGGAATAGGTGCAGGTGCTAGGTAAAATAGCACGTATATAACTGCCTGCAGTGCTAATAGAGGTGTATAGAGTACCTAAGAACTTAAACCTAAAAAGCTAAATACTTAAAGATAATATTATTAGGGCTAATATAATAATTAACCTAGGCCTAGTTATTAAGAAGATAATATAGAAGAATAAAAAGGGTATTAAAACTGCGCGAGAGAACCTAGGCCGATATACTAGCTTAATTATTACCAGCGTATATATAGAAGTAATAGCAGATAAAGCTATTATAAAGGGATTTATAATAAGTAGATAATTACTAACAGCCTTAAAATATAAAGTAGGCTTTACAGCTATATAGTACTTTAGATACTAAGGCTATAGGTATATTATAAAATACTATAAAAAGGATATCTAATATATAGTATATGCAGGGGAATATAATATAAAATAATATATAGTAATAAACACTAAAAAGTGCGCTAACTATAAGAAAAACCACCCGGTATATAGTACTAAATACAGCGTAAGAAAAGGGGCCCAGCTATAAGCTATATTAAAGAGGTAGGCGACGCTATACTAATATAATACTAATAAGGGGCCGAGCTTATACACGCCCTAGGCCCCGCTAAAAGTATATATAACCTTAACCTAGTCTAGGAAGAAAAAAGCTGCTAATAATAATACACGCGAAGGTAGTATAGAACTAGGGCCAGCGCTAATAGTACTAAAAAGAATAGGACAACCGAAGATATTTAAGCATTCTAATAAAAACCTAAGCTAGCCGAAAATTAATAGAATAATATAGATTGCTCGTTTAACGCAGTAATTTTCCTATTTAACGCCTTCTTAAATACTATATACTTTTTACTTTATATTACTATTTTTATAGCTTCTAACCTAGTTAACTTAATTAATAATATATAGAGATATAGATAGACTTTTATAACTTAAAACTATTACCTAAATACTATTCTTATAGAAAAACAATATAAGCCAGCAACTATACGCCGAAACAGGTGTAGTAAACGCCGTAGATACTATAGATATAGTTTAATATTAAAATAACCTAGTATACTTACTATTATATAGTATAATATTAATAAAAGCTGCAAGACCTAGAAAAAGTTCCTAAAAAAAGCGGAGAAAGCCTAGCCTTAACCGCTAGTGCTAGTAATATAAAAGCTATAGAAGAATATATAGTAATAAAAGTATATAATACTCTATATAAAGTTCTATTACCTTTTATATAGAGGAAGCCTATATATAAAAATATATATATATATTAATAAAAACCTTAATATTAACTAGTAGTTAGTAGAGCACTACTTACTAGACCTTATTACCCTTTCTTTCTATACTAGTAAAAAGGATATCTAAATTTATAATATCTATAACCCGAAACTAAATAGAATTATAGCCGCACTACTTCTACTGCTAAATAATAATAACGCAGAGCACGTTTTTATAGGTAATATAAACCTATATTACCTATTATAGAAAGGAATATAAGTAATAAATATAGAGGAGTAAGCGGAGGAGCTTATCCGTATTATAATAAAAGCAGGAATAAACTTAGCTATAGAAAAAGGTATAGAAATATAGGCGAGAGGAATATTATAGTCTATAATTAACCTTATATTTATAATAGAATAGCTAATAAAATAAACTACTTCCTATATAACGTATTCCACCACTAAGCCGGCCAAACCACCGAGCCGGCCACTTTTCCTTGGCACAACCAACACTATGTGCGCGCAGTTAATTTATTCGCAACTAGCTATAGAACTTGTATACGACACACTTAGATTAGATTTAGAAGAAGCTTCTTAATCCTTTTTACACGTACACGTATTGTGCCCAGCCTCTCTATAGTTTCCACAGCGCCGTTAAGCTGGTAGAGCCCTATTTACACTATCTCTACTACCTACCTTTTTCCGTGGATTAGATGCTCTAGACACTTCAGCAGCTACGTACAACGCTGCTGTACTATACTCTATTATACCGCCAGTCTGGATTCGCTTTCTTTTACGACCTTTACGCTTAGTTATCTCTACTAGTTGCTCTTTAAGCTCTTTAACCCGGGCTTTAATAAGTATATTTTTATATAGCATCTCTTTAGCTCCTTTAATAAGCTTTAAGAAGCCTTTTTAGGCGGTTATTAGTAACTATATAAAGGAATTGCTTACTAGCCTTAACTGTAATCTAAATTTATATATATTGCTTAGGGTTTTTAATTACTATAGTATTTCTAGTAGGGGTGCTAGTAGTAGGGTCTATAACTATATATTAAGGCGATTAAGAACTACCTGCGCGTTAATAGGAACTAATCCAGAGGCCTTAAAGGCCTTCTTGCAGTTCTTATATATAAATATATTAAAAAACGCATTTTTAAAGGCTGGTAGGAAGCCTTCTTTATTAATATAGTAGACGTGTTAGCGTGCTAAGTTTTATATATATTAAAAGTACTTTAGCTTTAATAGCAAGAAGCACACTATATTAAGTAGCTAAAGTATATACAATAAATGCGCAGGCATATAGAGGGTAAGGATTTATTGTTTAATATAATAATTCTTAAAATCTTAGTTAAGGTGGCTCTTATAGCCGTCTAAAATTAGCAACCTATATAACCCTACCTAACGCGCCTTTATATATATATTAAAGTGCTTTAACTACTTAAAACTAAGCTTATTATTAGTCTAGCCGTTTTTAGAAACAGAGAGCTTCTAATTATATAGTATCTCTGCTTTCTTATACTATATAGAGATATAAACGCGTCCTTTATAGATAATAAATAGTAGGGTTATATATCTAGCAGCGCAGATGCTCTAGATAACTATAACCTACTCTCAGTTGCCTAGTTAAATAAAATTAGGCCTTATATATTTCTCTAAACCTGTAACAACCTTTATTATGCTAATTATACCTATTTAAAAGCCAGTCTTATTAAAGTTGTAGATATTATCTAGGTGGACGCTATACTTAGCTATAGTCTCTTGCATAAAAGTAAACTATATATTAATAACCTCTAGGTTTTCCTAGAGTATTCTCTGGCAGTTCTTTGCCCGATTAAAAGCTATTTTAAGCTCCTTTATATAAGATATAAACTGTTAAGTCTAGTTCTTGCCTACTAGTGTCCTACTACGCGCAGCCAGTACTTTATCTGCTATATCTGCCACTTTACACAACCGGGGCGCAAATCCTCGCAAGTCTAGGTTAAGGATATATTATATAATTATATGCTTTTCGGTCGCAGTAAGCTTTAGGCAGTTTGGTTGTAATTAAGGTTAAAACGTAATTCCGTAGAGCTAATTAGAGAGCTGCTGATATTGTATATTAAAGGCTGCTGCAGCGCGTTATATAGTCCTAAATTAACTAGAGGTAAAGGCTTAAAGCGCAAGATTAATACTGCCTTTTTACTAAGATAGATAATCGCTACGTTGTTAATATATTGCTGTGTAAATATAGTGTTGGTTGTGCCAAGGAAAAGTAGCCGGCTCGGTGGTTTAGCCGGCTTAGTAGTGGAATACGTTAGTATAAAAGAAATAGAACTATAATTTAGATTACCGCCCTATATATATAAAGTTTAATATTACCCTACTAAGCGTAGTAAAACAGCTATAATATCGGCTATAGAAAAATACTAACTAAAAAAAGGTACAGAAGCACCTTTAAACCTAGCTAGACGAGCTAAATAACTAGAATAACTTTTAAAACACGGAGGAGGACTTTAATAAATTTACACGCCTTTTTTATAAATATATATAGGCTATAATTACTACTATAGTACCTATTATAAGGCTATTAAAATAGGTATCGCCGGTATAGTTAGAAAAATACTTAGAGGAAGTATATAAAACTAGAAGGGCGTATAGAATATAGCGCTTATTATAATCTATAAAAAACTAGATATTATACTATATCTAGTATAACTATAAAAAAAAAACTATATAAAGAAAAAGTACTAAAGCGTAGCGCCGTATAGTAAAGAAAGTAATAAAAAACCTAAAAGGTATATAGAAGCTAGCTAATTAGGGCTATATAGCTAGTAAGGAATTAAAACCTCCGCCTTAATTTCCCCTTTTTTTAAAACCTAAGAACCCTACTCTATATATAGATAATAAAATAAAAGCACGTATACTAGTAGAGTAGTTTTTTCCGCCTCCGGCTAATATAGACTTATCTAACCTAAAAAGGTTCTAATACCTAGAACTATATAATACTACGCTAAATATTATAATTAAGAATATCCTTTTAGCGCTAATAGAAACTGCCCTAGATAAAGCCCCGGGTATTATAGGGATTACTAATAGGTTTTTTAAAAAGTGCAAAATATAGCTAGCGCTTATACTAGCTTAGTTTTTTATAAAGTACCTATATAAAGAATACTATTTTCGGCCGTTTAAAAATTCTATTATAGTAGTGCTATATAAGCCCTAGAAAGCATTTTATATAACGGTAAAGGCCTATAGGCTAATCGCCTTACTAGAAATAATAGGTAAGCTATTCGAATAAATTATAGCTATATAGCTATCGAAAATTGCGGAAGAAAAGGATATACTTCTACTTAGTTAAATAGGGGTATAACTAGGATATTTAATATAGATAGTACTTAAGCTTCTTACTAAATAAATCCACGCTATATAGAAAGGAAATCTATAGCTTATAGTATTATTTTTAGCCTAGATATATTAGAGGCGTTTAACTATATATTATATAAATATATAATATATAACCTATAGATTTAATAAGTACTAAAGTAAATAGTTAGGTTTATAAGGTTTTTTCTATAAAACCGCACTATAAGGCTTACTATTAGAAACTTTATAGTAGAACCTATTATAGTTACTATAGGAATACTGCAGGGCTTCTCCCTATTACTAATACTTTTCCTTTTCTTTACTAGTATACTTCTACTAATACTATAGTGCGGTAATATAACAGCCTATAGATTTATTAATAATATAAATATTTTTATATATAGTAAAAGTATAGAAAAGAACTGCAGGGCTATTAAATAGGTGTATAACCGGTGTATAAAGTAGGTAAGAAAGTATAGAGTAGTTTTTACGCTAGATAAATACTACCTAATATACTTTATAAAAGCCTGTAAGTCTATTAATATAAAAGCTATAGTTAATATATAGGGCTTTACTAAAGGCCCTATAATAGATCTAAGAATACTAGGGGTTTAGGTGGATTCTAAACTTAAATAGGGCCCGCATATTAATACTATAAAAAATAAAGCTACGGCCTAGATAGGGGCCCTTATAAGGCTTACGGCGTTAACCTAGGGCGCAAGCTTCCGGAAGGCATGTATAATATACTCGGCGGTTATTAGGCCTGCTATTATATACGGATGCACCTCCTAGTATACTACACCGGGTATAAAAAAGCAGATTAGCAAGACAAAGATTAAGCAGCTCGAAACAGCACAGAACTAGTGCCTTTGCGCTATTTTAGGGGTATATAAGACAACAAATATTAGGGTGATAGAGCATAAGATATTATGCCCTCCACTCCGGCTAAAGCTGGAGGAACTTACGGTGGCCTACGCGGACCGCATACGCAAGGGGCCAGCCCGCGAGCATATCGAAACCTAATGCAGCCGCATAAGAGAAACGGTCCGTGCTAAATACAGGCCGAAAGGAACACCACAGTACGGCCCAAGCAGGCGCGACGAACTCCGCAAGCTCGCGGCGAAGGCATCACGGCTAGCCGCACGATACAAAGGCGAATCGGAAGAATCCTATAGGCGCACGAGGCGTGGCATGATCTAGGATGAATACGAAGAGAAGTGGAAGAAGGAATAGGAAGCCTACTATAAAGAACTACGCCAAGGACCCCTAACACCAGCACTCGACACTAAATAGAGCAAACGACAAGAGGCACTACACAAAGGACTCACGAAGGTAGAGAGCACAATTATCACGAACCTACGGACGGAGCATATAGGGCTCAACGGTTACCTCCACCGTATAAGAGTGCCCGGCCACCCGACGCCGGCATGCCCTTGCGGGCATAGCCTCCAATCCCCAAGACACATTGTGATGAGTTGCGGAAGACACATTAAGGGCAGGGGCGAGCTGTTCCAGAAGGCCAAGACGAGGACGTATGAACAGCTCTACAGAAGCCAGAAAGGAAGAAAGGCCGTGGCCCAATGGCTCCTCCAAAGGACGGACCTCCTGCCATACCTCTCGGTGGCCAGAGAGATGGCAGAGGCGGAGACGTAGGCATTCCACCTCCTACAACTTTACATAACTATGCATACTACGCATACCATGCATACCACGCATACTGCGCATACTACACACACTACGCATACTACGCATACTACGCCGCCTATATCACGCACCCACCCAACAGCTATATCCACCCGTATACCGCAGCCCCCACATATATCGCAGCCTATACAGCACTACCCCCACATACATCATTCAATTCAAGGACCAACGCCTTGACGAAGGGCACGCGTGCGAAACGACAACACGCGTGCCCTTACGCTAATCCTAAACCAGCTCACTACTCCGGAATTAACTCGACCCGCGCCTAGGAGGACGACTGCAAAACCCGGACAGATTTAGGAAAACGCATCACGATGGCTTATTCCGTGGTGGACTTGATAGATCTACCACGTGTCCCCAATAGCTATATAACAACGAGAAGAGCGCTCAGCGCTATACACCGCAGAGGACGGGGTTTTCATCCGAACGCTGCATGGCAGCAAACGGTTTCTCCTTGTAAACTAGCCTAGATAGAATAGCTGCATAGACCCTAACGGGAGCTACACCAGCGTAATAGAATTTAATAATAATATAGAAAGTAATAATATTATTCTCCTTATAAATCTATTAGAATTCGAGCAAGATATAGCTTTTATAGCTATTAATAATTAGCAGCTAGTATATACCTATTATACGATCTTTTATATACGCATTAAAATAGTATAGCTAGGTAATACTAAGCTTATTTATTATCTAGCTATTATTACTTACTGCTATAACCTAATCTAGTAGTATATTATTACCCTTATACTATATAAAAAGGTAGTATATACCTATAAAGATAATAAATAGTAGAATAGCCTATTTATAGGTATTAATACCTTAGATTATTATTATCTATTTATAATTACCTAGCTATATAGATTTTAGATAATTATAGCGCTTAGAGCCTATTATAACTACGCCTATTAAAATAACACCTATTTAGAAGCCGGCTTTATTAAAGTTATATATATTTTTATTTAAAATACTATACTTTGCTTTTATATTATATATAAGCTTAAACTAATTACTAATAGCTTTTAGATTTTTATATAAAGCTTTTTAATAGTTGTACTTTTAATTAAATTATATTTTAAGCTTAGGTGTTCGCTTAATAAAGTTTTCTAGCCAGTTCTTACTAACTTAGCCGGCGGCGCGCTTAGTAAGTAATTTATTGGCTATCTCTCGTACAGTATATAAGCTAGGCGGAAATCCTTGCAAATCTAGGTCGAGTATATATTAAGTAATAACTAATTCCTTTAGCTTTAAAAGCTTCTTTAAATTAGGCTTAAAATCGCGTTATAGGGTTATTCTAGCGCGTTGATCTCGAAGTGTGCTTCTAGGGACGTTATATATTATAATAGCGCGCCGTTCGCTTATAAATTGCTGCCGATTAATTGCTGCGATAGCTATATATATTCGACCTTTATTTTGTATTAATTGCATATTATATTATTAACGTATAGTAGTTAGAAGTTAACGCGTCGCGTTTTCGTAATAAAGTAGACGGCTTACTTAGGTAGACGGCTCGCTTATAGAATACGTTATCTATAATTCTATTAAAACCTATAAAACACCTTACTATATATATCTATTTATATATATAAGCTATTTAGTAAAAAGGGTATAAAAAGGTAGATAAATATTATATAAAAGCTAGTTAAAAAGTATTAGCTTATAAAATAGTTTACTAAGCAGTTTATATATACTGCCTGTTTATATAAGCACTATATAAGCTTATAGCTTTATTATAGTAATTAGAAACTATTTATAAATCTATTAATTAATACTATAATAAAAAGTAGAAAAAATAGCCGCGGTTAAAAGCGCTATTAGCAGCTGCTAAAAATAAATTAAAGGTATTCTATATACTATATTTCCTTATATAAGAAAAAAAGGTGCTAAAGTAAGTATATAGCTAAGCTTACTACTAAAAACTAGCTATATAAGCAGCTATATATATAGAAATTAATAAATCTAAATAACTTTAGGCTATTATATATTTTATTATAAAGGGCTTAATTAAGGGCTTTTTATTAGCCGAGCTATATAGCCTAAGCGTTGCGCTAAAAGCAGCGGGTTAAGAAATAGCCTTACTACCGAAATTTTTTACTATTTAATAGTATTCTAATATAGTTTTAGCAGGCCTTTTTTATAGCTTTTATATATAGGCCTTATTTTTATAAATAGTAAATAGAAATAAAACTATTACTATATTTTTCTAAGTAAATTTAATTACTTTATAACTTTCTAATAACACGCTATATAGCTTTTCCTACTTAATTTATTTATTATATATTAATTTAAGGTCTATAAGTAATTAGTTAAAGCTTTTAGCTAGTATTTTTACCTTTTTCTTAGTCCTTAATTATATAGCTATAGTAGTAGCTAGTTTCTTAATAATATTATACTTTTCCCTTTTTATTTTTTCCCTTTTTATTTTAGTTATTTAAACTATACTAGCTGCACCTATTTTAAGCTTATATAGCTGTTTAAATAGCTTTAACGTATTCTATAAGCGAGCCGTCCACCTAAGCGAGCCGTCCACTTTATCACAAAAACGCGACGCGTTAACTTCTAACCACCATGCGTCGACAACACAACGTGCAATTAATACAAAATGAAGGTCGAATATGCATGGCTATCGCAGCAATCAATCAGCAGCAATTTAAAAGCGAACGGCGCGCTATTACGACATATAATGTACCCAGAAGCACACTTCGAGATCGACGCGCTGGAACGACCCCACGACGCGATTCTGAGCCTAATTCGAAGAAGCTTTCCAAGCTGGAGGAATCAGTTGTTGTTCAACATATACTCGACCTGGATTCGCGAGGATTTCCGCCCAACCTGCATGCTATACGAGAGATGGCCAACAAATTGCTCGCCGAGCGCGCCGCCGGCCACGTTGGCAAGAACTGGCCAGAGAACTTTATCAAGCGAATACCTAAGCTCAAAACACAATTCAATCGAAAGTACAATTGTTAGAGAGCTTTATGCGAGGATCTAAAGGCAATTAGCAATTAGTTTAAGCTTATACGCAATATAAAAGCAAAGTATAGTATCCTAGATAAAGATATATACAACTTTAATAAAGCTAGCTTCTAAATAGGCGTTATTTTAACTAGTGTAGTTATAACAGGCTCTAAGCGGCGCAATTATCTAAAATTAATATAGCTAGGCAATTATAAATAGATAATAATAATCTAAGGAGTTAATACCTATAGATAGGCTATCCCGCTATTTATTATCTTTTTAGGTAAGTACTACCTTTTTATATAGTATAAAGGTAATAATATACTACTAAACTAGGTTATAGCAGTAAGTAATAATAGCTGGATAATAAATAAGCTTAGTATTACCTAGCTATAGTATTTTAATAAATATATAAAGGATTACACTATAGGTATATATTAGCTGCTAATTATTAATAGCTATAAAAGCCACCGCTTACTTAAATTTAAAAAGATTTATAAAAAGAATAATATTATTACTCTCTATATACCAGCGTATTTATTGCACCTGCTGCAGCCGCTTAATATTAGCTGCTTTGCGCCGTTAAAAAAGGTATACAGGCGCTAAATTAAGGACTTAATACGCCACTATATTAACTATATTATAAAGCTAGAATTTTTGCTAGTATTTAAAGCAGCCTTTTATAACTTAATTATAAAAAGTAATATTTGCGCAGGCTTTTAAGGCGCAGGCCTTATACTACTTAATCTAGAGGTAGTGCTTTTAAAGCTTAATATTTAGCTTTATATACTATTGCCTTCTGCTATAGTAGAGGCTTAATAGGAATTAAAAATACTAAGCAACGCTCTTAAGCTAGGCTTTTAATTAGCTTTAATTTATAATTATATTTAAAGGTATTAAAATAGCTTACCTATAGTAATTCTTAATACGCTTAGCAGCTTTTCTAAAGGTGCTGCAATAATAATATATTAAGCTACGCTACTGCGTAATATAGTTGCCAGCCTTTAAAAGGTAAATAAAGCTGCTGTAAAGTATAAGGCGCGTAAAAAAAAGCGGATCTAGAGAAAAAAAAACTCTAATAATAGAAGCAGGCTTTTAAATAGCTGCTTAAAGGCTTAATAAGAACGCCTAAAGTAAAAGGCAGCAAGACGGGGCAGATTCTAGCGGAAGCGCGCGGCGCTATAGATGCTGCGGCGAGCTAAGGCATAATATTTATACGTGTAAAAATAATATAGAGGTTGCTGTAGATTAGGCTATAAGTTATATATAGTTAATATCTATTAGCGTTGTAGAGTAATTAACGTTTAAGGCCGGTTTTTATAATAAAGTAGATAGCTTACTTAGGTAGACGGCTTGCTTATAGAATACGTTATACTAGAAAAAAAATTATTTAGCTAGACTATATACTTACCTAGTAGATAGATATATTAGTTTATAATAGGATTATATTATATTAAAAAATTTAATATAATAGCTTAAGTTTTAGTAAAGCTTTTAAAAAGAAATAATTTATTTAAATTAACTAGGCTATTACTATCCCCTTTAGCATGCTATAGCTAATCTAGAATATAGCCTTAATTAGCTAGAACCTAGATTTTAAAGCCCTTTAGTATAGGTTTTATAGGAATATTAATAATTTTACTTACTTATTTTATAAACTTTTATATTATTTTATTTATAGTAAGGTAAGAGCTAAGGTTTAGTATATACTATAGCGTGTTCTAATATACTTAAAAAGCTTATTTATATAGTTAAATATTAATTGGAAACTATTTTAAAGTATAAAAGAGTACCGGAAATACTAATCTAGTTACTTAAACTAAATAAAGCTAATAAAGTTTTTTTACTATATATAAGGCTCTATATAATTTAGGGCTTTAGTAATTTTTTATACGCTTTTCTATTATAATTCCTATATAAATTAGGGTTCTAAAATAGGCGTAGAGCTCCTGCCTATTTATAGGCCTCTATTTCCGTTTTTTTTCTATAGGTGCCTTTTCCTCTATAGGCTAGTACTGCTTAGCGTACTTATTTATCTACTATACTATTTTATCTATTATTTTATTAGTAAAAAATAGCCTAAAAAGGGCTATAGAGTTATACTAATTAAGACCTAAAGGTATACAGGCCTTTTCTAGATTATACTAATTATTAATAGGTAGGGGAGAGAATTCGGGCATAGGCTATAGTTTAGGAGGCGGTTCTTTAGCTGTTTTTATACGAGGATCTTTCTATTTAATATAGTTAATATTATTTAATATTCTAGGTATCTTTAGGTATTAATTGGCGTTAAATTAGGTGGATTTTAATTAATTGTTATAGCTGGCTATATTTATATATCTTAGAACGATGTTCGTCTTAGTATAGCCCGAGCGTTGCACTTTACCGGGCTAAGGGATAACCTTCTCCTTTAGAGGTCCGTGGCGTATAGGGGGCATATTTAGGTGTTAATTATAAGCTGTTTTAAGGGGGTGGAGGCATTTGATTTTATCTATTTTAGGTGCAGGCAGGTGGTGTTGATGTTCCTGAGCCGGCAGAAATATTAATTAAACCAATCAGAGCACGGCAGTAAGGGTCACATGACACATGCACGGTTCAGGTCAAAAACCCCGGAGAGGTCAAATACCCCTCAAATACTCTACTAGGTAGCGGCCACTCCGCCGCACCGTACATCACCGGGTCATCATTGCACCTGCAGCGTGCGTCATGATCTTATTTCTGGAAATATACGTACTGTACTGTCCTGTCTGTGGGCTGGAGACCGGGGTTATTCTACCCCTGCATCGTATCTGTCCAAGGACCGGGATGTTTACAACCGCGGGCTAGATGGATCTGAGCCCTTGCGAAGCTTTCTCCGCCCCTCGGCCGTCCGTGCGCGGCGCTTCGACGAGCGGGAAAACATTGATATCGATGTTTCGTTTCACAGAAGCGCGGCGGAGGCGTCTAGGCTTTTCGCCCCATGGCCTGCCTGTTCTATCCCCAGCCCCCGCCGAGACCGAGGCCAAGGCTGAGGATTGCCTGATAAGCGCACTACGTTGGACAATCAATTCCCAGGGTCGGGGCTCAGCCTCGAGGTAAATTCTGTGTAGCCTGATAAGTGCACTACGTTGGACAATCAATTCCCAGAGTCGGGGCTCAGCCTCGGGGTAAATTCTGTGTAGGTCTGGGATGAGTGAGACAGTGGTGTACCTAGTGCAAAGACTACGCGAGGTTGAATAAGATGGATGGATGGATGGATAGATAGGTGCTGATACGCGCCAGTCCCAGACTAGAATCATCACGTCTATTTTCCTTCCTTCACTTTTCGAACACTCTTTAACGGGAAGCATATCAAAATGACGGCCCTGATCTTCTCTGCCGCAATTGAGAGTATGCGGCTCTCGCTCCTGTCGAGCGCGCTGGCTTTGCCGATGCTATATTTGTTTGTGTTCAACGCTGTTCGAGCTTTCCAGCGGCTGCGAGGGGAAGAGACCAAGCCGTTGCTTGCACCGCATTCGATGCCGTTGATCGGACATGTGCAGTTATTCCTGGCGCAGCCGGCGAAACTCGCGTCCGTCTTTAGGTATGGCACTCACTTGTAACATGCGGACACGAGACTGATGATACCAGTGCTGCGGAGCATTCAAAACAAATATTCCGCTTCAAGCTGCCCTTTGCCTCGCTGTGGTTTGTCAAGGGCCCATCGCAGATCGTGCAGATAATGTCCGACTCCAAGACGTTCGACTTCGAGCCTATGAAGAACATCGCCCTGCAGCGGATCCTCGGACTTCCGGGCAGGATCATCGATCTTGCGAATCGAGATGACTCGGGTGTGGGCAGGAAACCGCTTCCCGCGAGCAATATCCCACATGGGAGACGCTTTAATTACTTGGAGCGCAAGACGACGAAGGACTTCACGCGGCCTGCTTCCCATGCCGCGTTTGTAGACAAATTCGAGGCTAATCTCTATGACTGGGTTGAGAAATCCGCCATCGGGGATGAGTGGGTCAGCTATCCTGATCTGTATCCCTTCATTCGAACCATTCTCTTCCGAGCCACCACCGACGCGTTTTACGGCCCGCAGCTTCTCAAGTCGAGCCCGTACCTGGAAGAGGACATCTGGAAGTTCGATGTAAATGTGCCATTTCTGGCCAAGGGCTTGCCGGGTTTTCTCAATCGGTCTGCTAAAAGAGTCCGACATAGATGTACACAAGCGTTTCGCATGTGGAGGGTCTCCGCTCTGCAGGAAACCGCAGAGCAACTTCCAGAATGGAATGAAAAATCGGGACTGAAGACTACGACGCTACGTAAGGAGGTGTTTGAGCAGTTTGAGGAGTGGGATGATACCTCGTGTGCAGCGTCTGATCTTGCAGTGCTGTTTGGGTAGGCATAATTCTCAAAGTCGCAACCTTGCACACATTCACTGACTCTGTGCAGGTTAACGTCCAACTCCATCCGAGCCTCGTTCTGGTTCTTCCTCGAAACATTACGGTCACCTGACCTCGCCGGCGATGCAGCGAGGGAGATATCCAGCGTGATCACTACATCGGAAACATACAACTCAACAGATACAGCGCCACCCCGCTTCGACATCAAACTGCTGGTGCGACTTCCGCTCCTACAATCGCTCTTCGCCGAGACACTGAGAATGTACGTCTCGGTAATGATAGTTCGCACCACACGACAAAGCTGCAAACTCGGGGACTGGGTGGTGCAGAAGGATCAGAAGGTCATGATGTGCAACTACGCACAGCACATGGACGAGAAGCTCTGGAACCAGGATGGTTCCAGCCCTCACGCCCTCGACGCATTCTGGGGACGGCGATTCCTGTCCGGTTCAGAGACTGAAAAGCCGGACTCGAGCCCTGTCGCGCAGATGGAGGCCCTTGCAGACCAGTCCACACCTACTGGGCCTCGCTTCGCAGGAGAAGGACTCGGCGCCAAGTTCTTCCCGTTCGGCATGGGCGAGAGAGTCTGCCCCGGCCGCCACTTTTCCAAGATCCAATCGCTGCTGGCGTACGCGCTGATATCGGAGAGTTTCGATATGGAGCTGCTGGTGGAGGATGGATGGAGGCCGAGGGTGGATTGGAACCACTTTGGATACGGCACCTTGCCCCCGGCCATGTCGACGCCGTTTCGCATCAGGAGAAAGGCGGCTGCTGTGGTTTAGTCGGGGATGTAGTCGTACATTACTTGCTTTGATAGACGGAGTGTTGAATAGACTGTACTTTGGATATGGATCACGTACGTTGCTCAGCTGCTCCCCTGTGATGCTATGCCGGACTGCAGACCATTCTCAACCCACCGACCGCGATCAAACATCGCCAAGCCGTGACAAGCACCCCGCAGCGTCTTTTGTCCTCCCCGACGACAAATCCGCCTCCAGCCACACTTCAGCGCCATCCACAAAATGGCTTAAACCCATTTCCAGTCTCCAACATACCGTGCATCCAAGTCTAACCTCTCCAGCACCATCGCAAGCCCAGCAATAGCCCAGCACGCAAGGCATCTCGAATACCACATTAATCAGGCAATGCTTCTCTTCCCCCACCCCCCCTCCCCACACTTGCACGCATCAGAACTCCCCGCTATCCCAGTATTCCTTCGCTGACCGAACGTAAATGAGCCTTCCACCGCGGTTGGTAGTACCCCAGACTCATCAGCGGTTCGCTTCGGTTCCTTTCGCCAAAATGGAAAACGTCCGAGCGCCACAAACGACCGTCAGCCGCACGATCGATGGGCGCGAAGGAATGCGATGCGATGCGGGGCTGCGATCTGCGCCGCTACAGCTACAGGGGTGACAAGATCGGCCTGACACCCCCCCTCCCCCCCCTCTGGTCAATTAGGCTTGGCAGAGATAGGGGGGCTACACGAAATGAGATTGAGCTTTCACATGGCAATGAATGGTATGTCTTGATTGAGGTGTAAGGCAGTCTCGACTTTGTGCACGTGAATGCGGGTTGAGATTCTGCAAGGGGAGAGGCGGGGGCTTGAAGAGTTACACGGGAAAACGAGTTGCAACTTCAAGGTACAGAGAAGATAGAGGCAGCAAATCAAGATGCACAGATTGGAAGTCATGCGTGAGGATCATGTCGCCTGGTGCTAGTGTAGAAAAACTCCTGAATTCTGTTATGGTACTGTACATGTTCTGGAATACGCAAGTCGCTAGGTCCCTCTTTTGCGTTCCTTTCGCCATGCGCCGTGACTTGCATCCGTCGACATGTCAATCGTGCCTTTCCCTCAGCAGGTAACAGTCTGTGAAAGATTGCATCGAAATTCCTCACTTCAGCACCTCCGTAATACAAGGCTCGATGGTCTCCAGCTTCTCGAACAGCTCTCCAACGAACCTCTTATGCAAGGCCTGTCCCTTCTCGCTGTCAACATTCGGGCCATTGCTGCGAATCGTTAGCGCTCGTCCCGATTTCGAACTGGATACTTACTCTGCAATCTTGCAATCCATCAGGAATGCTCCATGGGCTTCTAGCGGAAGATCAGGTCTCACAGCATCCACGATCGCCGCTCCACCAGTCGCAGTCGGCCGAGCAAGAATGAGCATCATGATGCGTTCAATGACGGAGTGCAACCACGGCTTGTCGTCTCGAAAGAGGTTGCTGTGGCACATGCCTGGCGTCAAGACGTCGAGTATGACATTCGACTCTGGCGTGACAGGGCTCCGCGCTGCGATCTCCCGGATGGCGTAGAGCAGAAAAAGTTTCGACGTTGAATACCTGGGATACTCAGTCAGCGACTCCTCCACACAGCGCTATGAGCGACAACGTACCGGTCTTCCATGAGAGCAATGTCCTTGTTGTTCAGCGCATTGAAGAGAGAGCCGGACGCGTTTGCCTCGTTCACTTGCGCAACATAATGCGCGTCTGACGTCACAAAGGCAATTCGTCCCCTAGCATTGTGCGTCTTCGCAGAGGCTCTCAGCTTCGGCAACAACAGCAAGCCCAGCAATGTCGTATGGACTACGTTGACCGCGATGTGCGCTTCCATTCCGTTCACCATGGTCCACTGCTGGGTTAGCATCCCCGCATTCGAAATGACGGCATCTAGTCTCTCCAATCCATTCGCGCGATCGGAAAGCTTCTTGATGGAGTCGTAATCCGAGAGGTCCAGCGGCCATACTTGGATATTATTCTTTGTTGCGCCGGTCGACTCGAGTAGCGCTTCAGCAGCCGCTTCTCCTTTCGCAACGCTGCGCACAGCCAAGATGACTTTCGACGCTTTCAGACGCAAAAGGTGACGTGCAGCTTCGAGTCCAAGACCAGTATTGGAGCCGGTGACGATGATTGTTTGGCCGGAGAAATCGCTTGTCGGGGCCGGAATCCGTTCAAAGAACTGCGAGTAGAGGAGCTTGCGGCCAAACTTGGGCCAGGTCATGGGCGTCGCCATTGCCAACAGGGTAAGTTGCAAAGTCGCGAAGTTCAAGCTGTGTTGGTGTTGAGAAGTGAGGTGCAGGTCAGCAATGTGTTTGTTTTGGAGGGGCTGTGTCGCTGCAGTGTAACAATTCGGACTGAAGCAACTACTGTAAGCCTAGAGGCACCAATCAATGCAGGACTTGGCGTCCCGCACATCTATATATACGTGCCTACGCACACCTCCACAATACACACACACATTACCACTTCCTCACATATCATGCCCACATATTGTGCCCCCACAAGCTTATAGTTATGAGCCCGGATATCGCTTAATCCGTCAATATATCTCACTCTGACTACCTACCTACCTACCACAATCAAAGGATCGCATATCCACCTTACTGTTGGCACCGTCTTCACGTCTCCACGTCTCTCCACGTCGTCACCGTCACCATCATGTCGTCCAAGACTTCAACCGTCCCATCAAATGTCATCCTCAGAGATCAATCAGACTGGGAGCTCTGGCTGAAGCTGGAGATGTTTGGCAGTATATGAACCCAGATCAACCCCATTGCCCGCTGCAGAAGCCTACAAAGCCGACTCGACCTGTCACTCATTCCCAGCCCGAATCCGATTCTACGTCTACGATTGTGTCCACTGCTCAGGCTATTCCAACAGCTGCACAGCAAGCCCAGTATACGGCTGAGCTAGCTGAATACAACATGGAAATCAAGAAATACCGAAGGCTCAAGGACAAGCTCGGTCAAGTGGAAACCCACGTTACCAAATCAATCGATCCAAAATACCTGTATCACATCAAGGATAAGGACAACCCGTACGAAAAGCTCAAGACACTTCAACAGCTCCTATCCCCTACAAAAATTGATCAGGAATACCAAGTTCAGAAGACCTATTAACTTGCAAAGGCTTTCCATGCCCTACGATCAAACATTGAGGACTGGTGTGATTCCTTTCTCATCGCCTACAGACGAGCCGAGCAGCTACAGCTTCCAGAGGCCCATGGATTCCGTGCACAGAAAGACTTTGTACGAGCAATCAAGCTATTCGACGCAGCATATGCCGTCACTCTATCTTTGAAAGTCTTTGAAGCCGGTTTCTAGAGGCGACACTGGTTGTAAGAAGCTGGTTTGGATAGCTTCGCTGGAGCCTAGAGTCTGGCTGCACAGCATAACTCTTGGCAAAGCAAGGCTGCACGTAACTTTAGGCAGTGCCTTGTGTTTCTTTTCTACACGGAGGGCATTATCTAGCAAAGGTAAGACTGCTGTCGGCAGGATGGAGCCTTGGCGTAACAAAACGCACCGGCTAAAATTAAATTTAAATTAACTATTATGATCCCGCACGTGCATGTATATAACCCAAATCGATTAAGAATTGCGCCAAGAAGTACCGTCCTGCGAGGCGAATTTGCATCGAATACCGCGTACATTATAGATAACAGTTTAGCAGCAGTATAAGAAGCATTGCATGCTCTAGACTCCTTGATTTCCGCCTTGAAATGGCGAAAAGATGGGGGTGGACGCGTTTTTCTAATGAAATTTTGATTATGGCTGTAGGGTGTAGTGCACGAATCGAGCGACAGGACAACCATACGTTTGTAATTTTTAGGTATGAAGTGTCTAGAATGTCGAGTAATTACTAAAAAGCAGCTTGGATACCGCAATATTAGAGATCTAACACGTGCGCAGATTCTAGGACGCTTGGAAGTCACGACATTGCTACTTCACTCAGGTTGCAGCACTACAACCTAGGATCAACAACTCATATGCCAGAAAGCTACTCTCCGAACATCAGCTGTAGAGAACCCAGCTGAAATCTCAGCTGTAGAGAACCGAGCTGAAGCCTCAGCTGTGCAGGGCTCATCTGAACTTACTAGCGCGCCACCCTGGGGGTGGCCCCCTTCCTTCCCCTAGTATATATACAACTAGCTAGACGTCTATAGAAATCAGAGTTCACATCAATTTCAACCTGAGTGTTATGAGCCCGGAAAACTCACACGGATCATCGCCTGCATCACCGATCAACGCAAATCAGCAAACGATAGACTCTC